>NC_039361.1:68713607-69016638 GCF_003573695.1 Papaver somniferum
TGTACAACGCGAGTAATTGTGAAATACCTCCAACTCATTCACAATTCTCGTAAAGTCCGGACAGCTAGCTAGATTTCGACCTTGGTTCTTAGCCTGAGAAACTATCTCTTGGTGATTAGTAGTCATAACATCCGATCTTTCTTTACACATGTGTAGATACACTTTACACAATTATCACATGTCTTTATTTGTTATCAGTGCTAGGATTGTGCCTTCGATAGCTAGATTGACATCTCCATTTTGCTGTGAGCTTAACTGACTTGCACATGTCACATTTGATGGAATCTGAGCTTATATTTTGACCTAGAACTTTGTAGGTACGTTCTAAGCAAACCTTCACGAGACTTCAACTCGTCCACTAGGGACACTTAGTGGTTTAAAAGGCTTAGTGCATACGCTAAATGCATTCGAGAGACCAGCGACAGTGGTATAGTTAGGATTTCCTTAGTTTTGTTTTACTTGAGGACAAGTAAAATTCAGGTTTGGGGGTATTTGATGAGTGCCAAATATTGTATATATTTATCCCTTTTTGTTGGCATTTAACTCATCTTTTGTGCAGTAATTCTACATTTTATCCCATATTCTGTATTTTCATTGTTTCAAGAATAAATATTTTTCTTACTTAATTTTGCATTTTTAGGTAATAAATAAAGTCTGGATAACTTGCGGAGCGGAAAAGAGCTGAAGAGTGGTGAAAAGCCGGAAGAAATTACGCAGGGAAGCCGCAAAGAATGGAGCGCACGTCCAAAAAGCTAGGAATGGGCTCAAGAAGGAAGAATTGTTCTTGAAGAAGATATGGGCTTGGCATACCCAAGGCCCAAAACCCTTACCCAAACCCATTTTCTATATCCATACCCGCCTCCATTCTCAACCGTTAGATCGGATCCATCTCATCATCCAATGGTCGATCCTTCGTAGAGCATCAAAATCTGAAGTCTCTGCAAAACACCATAGTACCTAAATTCCAAGCCTTCAGATTAGATCACATTTAGATCCTACGGTCGCTTCTTTGCCTGCGCATCAAATAGCGATACTTCCGCTAAACACTACAACACCTAACCTCGATCTTCGCCGTTAACTTCGTTGTATCAAGACATCCGACGGTCGCTACCAGACTCTTCAGGGGTAGCCATCCGATTCACCTACAGCTTCGCATCCAGTGACTCAGATTCGCCAACATCTAAATCCGCTACACCCGACCAACACTCTAGTACCTAATGCCTATACCTTAACCAAACATACCCTCCATCATTCCCATCGACTTCTTCTCCCCCATTCCTCTGCAGAAACACCCATTCCACCACCATCACCTCCACCTGCTACTTCCATCATCCATCGCTCCTGTCACCACCATTTCTACCACCAACTCCACCATCTCCATCATTACCCGACACGACCCATCCCCCTAATTCGAAGTGCTTTAACCTCTCTCACCAACTGACCTAGGTGAGGGTTGATAAAACACCTCAAATTAGGGAGCAATTGTAGCGATTGGGAGCAGGAGAAGAACCGAGAGAGGCAGAGAAGACATGGGGCGACGTCAATTCAAAGTTTTGGTGAGTAAATTTCGGAAATTGAAAACCCTAATTTCAATTCTAGGGTTTCGGAAAAATTGGGTATTTGGTGATATAAATAGGGGGTGATGTAGAGCAGAGAGAAGGTGTTCTTGGACTAGCCAAGTAACCACCCAATTTGGGTTAGGTTCACTTCTAATTTCTAATTTCAAATTCCAAATCAATTTAGGGTTCTTGTTTCTAATTTCAGTTTTAAATTTCAATTTTACTTTCAATTTATGTGTGTTGTTTAATTTATATCATTGCATGTTTCAATTCAGTTTTAGTTTAAGTTAGCTTAATTTGCATTTTCAATTCGAAATTAAATTTTAGTCTGTGTTAGTTTAATTTAATTTGTTAATCTATGTTAGTTTACTTTTAGTGTTTCAATTCAGTAATTGTGTTCAAATGCTTTGTTTAATGTTCACTGTTTCAGTTCATGTTTGTTAGTATTGTGCCTGTTTTGTGATTCATGTTTTAGTGCCACTGTTCTTGTTAAGTTTAAATCAATACCCTGTTTCCTTTTTGTTTTGATCAATTCCATGCTTGGTTATGTTTAATTCCAGTTCATGTTTCATTTCAGTCCCTGCGATTTTGTTTTAAATGTCTAGTCCATGTTCTATTGTCTTGTTTAAATTCATGTTTTGTTCACTGTTAGTGGTAGAAGTTTAGCTTTGAGGCATTGTATTGATTGAGCAGTGGGGAGAAACTAGTGCTCACTAGTGACTGTGAGCAAACTGGTTCTCTTCCCACTCTAGTTGTATGCCTAGGCTCTCTTGTTTTGTCAACTGTTAGCTTCTCAAATGTTAGGATTAGTTTACTGTTTTGTGTGAATGTTAGGCTAAAGCCTTTGGAGCATTGAGTTGATTGAGCAGTGGGGAGAAACTAGTGCTCACTAGTGACTGTGAGCAAGCTGGTTCTCTTCCCACTCTAATGAATGCCTAAAGCCATTGCCTTGGCTTTGCTTTTTTTCCTTTTTTTTACTTCACTGTCTTCTTCACACCCCTGCCCTTGGCTTAGGCCTTGGTTCCATTGTTCTTGTTTAGTTTCATTGTTCTGTCACTGTTACCTTTGCTTCACTGCTTTTACTACTTGCTACTGCCTTGTTTT
The DNA here is from genome assembly GCF_003573695.1 of Papaver somniferum. Taxonomy (NCBI): domain Eukaryota; kingdom Viridiplantae; phylum Streptophyta; class Magnoliopsida; order Ranunculales; family Papaveraceae; genus Papaver; species Papaver somniferum. Next base: position 68,716,271 of record NC_039361.1, read on the forward strand.
CTTCCCCTTGGCTTGCTGCCTTTTCCTTGCTGCTGCTGCTGCTTTCTTTCCCCTGCTGAGCAGTACTGATGCTGCTGCTGCTTTCTTTTCCTTGCTGCTGCTGCTGCAACCTGGTTTCCACTGCTGCTGCTGCAACTGAGCTTGGCTCACAGCATAAGCCCAGTCCAGGTTAAAAGGCCAAGAGCCCATTGATTGTTCAAGGACCATAAGCCCAGTTAACTGCTTGGCCAAAGGCCCAATTCACTCTTGGAGCAGAGGCCCAGCCAATTAAACCACAAGCCTAGATCATTTCAGCACCTAGCCAACTGAGCCCAAGGCTCAGTTCATTTCAGGCTCAGCTCAGTTCATTTCAAGTACCAAGCCCACTTCACTGTTAGGGTGAAGTTGAGCCCAAAGCTTAATCAAAGCCCAAAGCTAAATCAAGGCTAAGTTACTCTGATTCCAAGTAAGCCCATAATTCATTGGTACCCATATCCCTTTTGGTATTCAAAAGCCATTGACCATTCAAAACCCAACAACAATTTAGGAGCCCAAAATAGCTAGAAAACTCCAAAACACACCCAGTCTCTGTGGATCGACCCGTACTTGCACGAGCTACAACCGACGACCGTGCACTTGCGGTATTACTGTAGGCCCGCGTTTCATTTCGCTTAATTTTTCACGCTTTCCCGGGTCCACCAGCATGCCTTGGCGCGGAGATGTGGTTGGCATGGTTGGCATGCCTTGGCGCAGAGATGTGGCTGGCATGGTAAGCCATTGGAACCGTGGTGCGGCTTGCATGGTTGACATGCCTTGGCGCGGAGATGTGGCTGGCATGGTATGCCATTGGCATTATGGTGCGGCTGGCATGGTGGGCATGCCTTAGCGCGGAGATGTGGCTGGCATGGCATGCCATTGGCACCGTGGTGCGACTTGCATGGTTCGCATGCCTTGGCGCGGAGATGTTGCTGGTATGGTATGCCATTGGCATTGTGGTGCGGCTGACATGGTTGGCATGCCTTGGCGCGGATATGTGGCTGGCATGGTATGCCATTGGCACTGTCGTGCGGCTGGCATGGTTGGCATGCCTTGGTGCGGAGATGTTGCCTGTCAGTATTGAGGGTTCTGCCGTGGAATACAGCGTATATAAAAAAAAGGTACCCTAGTAATTTTAAGTAGGCATGTTGAGTGACTCAATAAATGTGCTAGTGGTCGACATTATTACTCAAGTGTGACGTCACTGTTTGACTAAGGTTTTACGATTTTAACTTAAGCTAAAAACCACCATCAAGATTAAGTCCCCTGCTTAGCTCGAAACAGGGGCTTTGTTGCGAGGTAAGCATAAGATGGTGACAGACAAGGACAAAATCGAAACGGAAAGTTATGAAGAGCTGATCAGGAAGATCCGTCTAACCTTTTTCGAGAGGAAAGGAGCATTCTAGATTCTTGTGTTGGTGGCTTTGCATAGATTCTATTTGTGGTGCTACTAGATAGGCCGCGGAGTGGTAGAGGTGGTTGCTGGCTTGGCTTGGAAAGCCGTTGGCATGGTGTGGCTTAAAACAGAGCCGCTGGCGTTGGTCTGATTGGAATGGGACCACTGGCGTAGGCCTTGCGTCATATGGAGCCGCTGGCGTAGGCTTGGCATGGGCTTTTATTGGATCCCGCTCGGTATGCGTATTGTTGGTGTAATCGGCTATTGGTGGAGAAGTTGCGCTGGAAGGACGCAAGCTGCTAGCGCTGGAAGGACGCAAGCTGCTAGCGCTGGAAAGGATGCAAGCTGCTAGCGCTGGCTATCAGCGCTGGAAAGGAAGCAAGCTACTGGTGCTGGAAGGACGCAAGCTGCTGGCGCTGGAAAGGACGCAAGATGCTGGCGCTGGAAAGGACGCAAGCTACTGACGCTGGAAGGACGCAAGATGCTAGCGCTGGAAAGGACGCAAGCTTCCGGCGCTGGAAGGATGGAGGCTGACGACGCTGAAGGGATGCAGGCTACTAGCGCTGGAAAGAACGCAGGATGATGGTGCTGGAACTTCAGCTACCAAACGATGGTGATGGCACCAGAACTTAGTCTATCAAACGGTGGTGATGGAGCCTGGCGACTTTGTCTAAATTAGGGTTTGACATGCCGAAATCCTAATTAGCGCCCTTTACTAAAATCGTTGTAGAATTCTCGTACAAACTCGTATTTTGATATCCGCCTCTCCATTCTGATCGAAAAAGAATTTCCTATCTCCCTACGCCAGAATATTTAGGCTTTGAGCTCGTTTAGGAGGTGAAAACATCCCGACAGTAAAACTCAGGAAGAATTCAGGAGGGATGTTGCGGGCCCGTAGAATGATGGCAACTGGCTTCAGTTCCGTGGAAGGATGACGACTGGCTTCAGTTCCATGGAAAGATGGAAACTGGCTTCGGTTCCATGGAAGGATGACGACTGGCTTCAGTTCCTTGGAAGGATGACGACTGGCTTCAGTTCCGTGGAAGAATGACGACTAACTTCAGTTCCGTGGAAGGATGGGAACTGGTTTCGGAACTTCGGCTACCAAACGGTGGTGATGGCGTTGTAACTTCAACTACCAAACGGTGGTGATGGCGCCTGGCAATTTTGTCTAAATTAGGGTTTGACATGCCGAAACCCTAATTGGCGCCCCTTACTAAAATCGTTGTAGAAATCTCGTACAAACTCGGATTTTGACGGTCCGCCCCTCCATTATGATCGGAAAAGAATTTTCTATCTCCCCACATGGTATTATTTAAGTTTTGGGCTTGTTTAGGAGGTGAAAACATCCCGACAGTAAAACTCAGGAGGGATGTTGCGGGCCCGAGGTAGCATAGCCGCGCCCAGTCATCTATTCCCGTTTATGGAGCAAGAAGGAATCTTTATTTTGTGCAAACTCTAGAAATTCCGTCCGCATAAAAAGAGGTATCGACCCTCTTCTATTTTCTGTTTCCCGTCCGGATCCATGCTTTCGTATGTAGTGTCTCTCCAGTGGATTCCAAAATTTACTAAACTCCATTGCATTCTTGGGACGGAGGGCTGAAACATATGCTCGGAAATGATCATGTCAGGGATAATCTTGGAGATCATGGTTGCGTTGTCGGTCCATCCTTGACTTTAGGTTGTTCAGTGCTTGGACCTTCTGATCGCGATGACAATATGTTGTGGATGCTTGTATGGTCGAAATCTTCCGGAGCCACTGGATGAAATAGATGAGTTGGGAGGCATTCTGTTGTCGATGTGCTGCTATCAAGTCTTCAAGGATTTTGTTCCAAGCGACATCCTTCGAACCATCTTCTGAATCTTGGACTATCGTATGGAATGGGATGCGGTGAGAAGTCCCCAGTTATACTTCCATTAGATCCGATGGCACGGAAGAATATTTGAATGTATCTTTGTGGCGTGCTTTTGGAGTCTGGTTGAGGGGAGTGAAAGCGTCCCATACTGGTAGTCCCCATGTGTAGCCTACTTCATTGCATCGCCTTGAATCCATGTCCACGGGATTTGATACAAGCTCATTGTACTCTTCTGGATGTGACGCTGGGATGCTCAGAATATCACATGGATAAAATATTCTCATGAATCTTTGATGGTCGTCGGGATGCACTGTGATGAGCAGTCCCCAGTCGCACTTTTCTTCGGTTTCTAAAGTTGTTTCCTCTTAAGCAGGCTTGGGATCCACTGCGGCCTCGTAAAGTATTGCAGGCGTCTTCTAGACAGAGAGGTGATGGTACTCTTATGCTACATCCTTGAAGAGTAGATGACCTTGTCGTGGCTATGGCATTTTGGTTGATCTTGTCTTCTGATCTTTGACATTGAAGAGATTCCGTGTAGATCCTCAGTCCCAAAGTGTGGTTTATATGTTTCCATCTTTGTAGTGATTGTTTCCATGGTGAAGCTCTGGCTGGTATCACGAGCGGCAACATTTCTTGGAAGCAGATGTGACCAGAAGGAACTATATCATCGTGGGAACAAAGTAGGTTGGCTGGATGCGTAAGCGGGCAAACCGTCCATGACCACGAGCTTTGACGGGGTGGATCAAAAGGTGGCCACGACTAAGGAATTGGCTGGATGCGATCATGATCCTTGACATGGGGAGTGTGGTGGCACGATCCTTGGCAGGAAGGAATGGCGGCCACGACACGATCCTTAAAAGAAGGAGTGGTGGCTACGACATGATCCTTGGCAAGAGGAGCGGCGGACACGGGCACGAACCTTGGCAGGAAGGAGGCGTTGAAACGGCTTCGGTTCTTATTGAAACTTATAGAACAAAACACTAAAGCTTCGTCTTCGGATCCCGGAGCAGCTTATGGAGAGAACGCTGAAGCGGAGCGGCTGCTGGAGTGGTCATTGAAGCGGAGGGACTGCTGAAGCGAACGTTGAAGCAGCTCCTTATCTTAGATTGTCGACATGTGCAATGTGACTGGCCACACCATCTCCGAGGATGTAATCTCAAGCTGGAACTTCTATCGTGACATGTGCGTAGACTACAAGTTCAACGCTCCATGGTTTGTTGAGGGTTTTACCGAGATCCAAAAGTTGCAGGCCGAGGCGATCGAAGGCCCTTCCGCGGATGTGATCAAACAACATGAAAAGGAAATCGAAAGGTTGTCCAAAAGGTTGAATCTGAAACGGAGCCCATTAGAGCTCAATGAAAAGAAGTGTGGACGTGGCCACTACTGCACCACATCTTTGTGGTTAACTTTAAGCCTCCAAAGCATCTTCTGTTCTTTAGCAAGCAGCTGATAACACTGTGTTTAGGTATTCGGTGGAAATGATTTGAAAGCAAGGTGCAAGATTTAGATTCAGCTGGTAATAAAAGCATATGGCAGTGACGAGGGTTTGATTCATTCAAGGAGATGGATTAGATTCAGGTTCTCGATAGGAAGTGGTTGGCATGGAATGTTTTATGCTGTTGTTGTTGACAGCTACGGCTGTCAATGGAGCCGGAGTTAGGATAACATTGGACACGGCTTGAACTGCAGACTAAAAGGCGTTTGGTCGAGTTCAGGCTGCAAGAACTTGGCCATTTACAGCGGCAAGAGGAATGTTGTCCGAGGTCCATTAGTTGCTGATTTGTTTTGCTTCGTAGCCTTGATCATATGTACAAGGAGACGCACACAAGCATTGAGTGGGTGATTCTTGACCCTCAGTAAGTTATAAAAGATGGTGTTGGCAAAGATTGAACCAACAGGGAGAAACTCGAGTTTGCATGGCAAAGGAAGGAGATGCTGATTATCACGGCATTTCATTGCAATGTCAGTTGAGTTGCTTTTGACTCTTGGCAATTTGGATTAGAGACTTCTTTTAACAACAACGTCAACAGGAATTGGAGAATACAGGGAACTTTAGATGCATCCGTGGTTTGATGGATTTTGTGCGAGCCGAATGCAGATGATGATGTGATGTTGTGACTGGAGTTACGAAGGTCATGGAATAGAGCTGGTGCTGTGGTCAGTCGGAAGAGAAACGTGGATACAGGGACAAGCAGCTGCAGTGGAGAAGGGTCTGCTGTTGTTGTGATTCGATTGCCTGAAGTTAGATGGTCAGAGAACAGTGCAGGGACTTGAGTTTGCAAGGTTACTGGTGACGAGATTTTCAGGGTAGGAGTCCAATAGTCACTTAATTTTGTGGACTTTCAGTTCAGTCCAAGAAGGCAGGAGTCTAATGGTCATTTAGATGGGAATAAAGTGGAGACTTAGGTCGACATCAAAGAGGACACCGGAGGCCGGCTGGGAGTTCTATCTTCGGAGGTTGCGGCTACACAGCCAAAACCAGAAAAGGAAAAGAAGTGATAGAGCGGCAATTGGAGAACAAGGATTTGTAGTATTTGTTATTTCGATTCCATTTGCTTTGTTTGTTGTTCTTACCTAAATTTATTTATGGCTTTTGAGAAAGACATGTATTGCTAAACCTTGTAGTTAGGGTTTATGGTAAAAACGACTTTGAGCATAAGAACAATTTGATTTGATAATTTATGTATTGGAGGCTATTATGAATTGGATATGATTAGTTCTTGATATTGTTTATCGATTTATCGAAATATGAGTTGTCTCTTCACCGGTTTTGTAGAACCTTTATGCATAATTGTTAGGATAACAAATATATTTGTCTCATTGTCTGATATTTCATGCTTGGGTTGATTCCTTTGATGGGGTATGCTTAGAATAACCAGATATTATTTGTGACCCTATATTTAGTTTCGTATAATTTTCTCACTAATACAATTTGATGGTGCATGCTTGGATTTAGTCTTTTGATGTGCCATGCTTAGGGTTTCCCAGTGATATTTGCGACTCTAACACATATAATAGGTGATGTTGATAGAAAGGACGATAAATAAATATTCATGAATTATGTTTCATTTAAGTAATTGAATAGAAATAGTGGGTGGACAGTATGAACCCTGGTCACCGACTCTTTTATTGATTTCATTTGTTACTCTAGTTTATTTTTCTGTTATTATTCTTTCAAAAATCCAAAAGCATTATTGTTGGTTAGTTAATTAGGAATATTGATTATTGATATTTCTACCACTCCTTGTGGGAACGACCCGTACTTTCCTCTGTCTACTAGTTGGACACAGTGCGATTGCGGTTATTACATATAGGGTTCTCCCATAATCCTATCAATACACCACTACAATGGTTACAACTCCATGAAAACAAGGCTCAAAATTGATATTTCTCAACCAGTTCAATTTGGTACTAATGCTCCTAATGATAGAAGAAGTATTAACTGGATAGATTTTGTCTATCAAGAACTTCAAAGATTGTTTTGCAGCTACTGTCACAGACTAGGGCATGAACACCAAGACTGTATTGAGATTTACCTTCTCAACCATCAAGATTTTCTGCCTCAAGCTCCTCCTCAACCTCTGCAAGCTCTTGGACCTTTCATTGAACCTGAGTATGATGAGGAGTACTATCAAGAAATGCTACACAATGCATATTTTGGACACCCTGATCCTGAATGGAGTGATTGGGGATCAAACCCATTTGGCTCCCCAGATTCCTCTGAGCAAAACAAATCTGATATCTCATTTTTTTGATGGTGAGGGTTATCTTCAACAAGGCTTTCATTCTGACTCATCCTCGGACTCAGCAAGAACCACAACTGATGCTTGGTTAGTTGAAGAAAACAACTTTATTGATGTTACCATCACTGAGATTGTAGATTTCCCCCCTGCTCAACTAAATAAAACTCAACAGCCTTTCAGTCCTTATAATTTTCTTGTTTCTGAAATCGAGGAATCAGAGCTAATCTCAGAGACCGATATACCAAGTCCAACCCTTAAGAGACTCAACCCTGAATAACAAACCTACCTTAACAATACTAGCGTTAGCTATTCATCAGGTTCAGAATCAGCTAGAAGAATCATTGCTGAGGAATATAATCAATGGACTAGTGTTTACTAGCCTGCTAAAAGATTGAAGCCTGACAATATGGACAATCCAACATATGAACCATCTATCAGCTCCATCATATGCACCTTCAACTCTGCAACCATTGGTGAAAGTTCTGTACAACCACTCTCTCTTGCAGCTCCCGCAGACACCTTTGTTTGACAGCACCAACATCTTCTCATGATCAGACACTCCCACTGCAACAAAGACACACTCAAGGGCCGGTGGATATATCTTCTATACCTTTTATATCTTAATTTTGGTTCACTATGTTAATAATCCATCCTTATATGTAAAATAGTTACGAGTACTTCAGTTAGAATATAGGTTGAGTTGATGCTTATCACCTTTTTGCTTTGTTCACTTGTTTGTGTTATATTAATATATCTACATATTTCTTGGTAGTGTATGCATTTACTTACTCGACTATCAACACTATATAAATGATTTGTCTTGCCTTCCATCTTTAAACAAGATCTTTTTCCTTCTGCATTTGAACTGCTGGCTTTATTCTACTTATTGCTTCTCACTTTTGATCTGCTCTTGTTTTTTTTTTATCTTTTAAACTTAACTTACTCTGCTGCTGACTTTATATAAGTTTGATTGTATAAACCATATAAATTAAGAAGCTTGTTGTGATTGTCTGCAACCATCTTTCATCTTTTACACTTAGAATATTTCCATCATCTTTTTGCATTTAGAATTTATATATTAATCTGCATTAGGTTTTTTGTCCATCTAGTAATAGGTTTTTTTAAGTTGGTTGCTTAATTGCCTTATTGCTGCAGCTATTTGTGCTTTCTAATTTTTCCTATCTACTTAATAGATTGTCTCTAACTCCTCATGTTGCAGATCTTTGTGCTTTTTACCTTATTTTGCTTTTGTCTCAAGTCCTCTGCCTTATTAGTTCCTAAAGCCTTTAATTCTTGATTGTTTCTGTAGGTTTTTGGTTAATATTCTTGACTATTTTTGTAGTTTTTCGTAAATCTCTAATCACCTTTTTAACCTATTTCTCTCTTCTGCTTTCTAATAGTTGATTAATAGTTACTTATTGGTTGTCTGGTTGTTAACCCCTTTTCAATGTGGTTTTATTCTAACCAGATTACTTCTCTGACTATGGTTTTTAACTCTCTCTCTGTTTGGATATTCCTGCGTTTTGTGTATGATTTACTAACTCCCTTCCTTTGAGCTTTATTTTTTCTTCAGTTATCCTGCTAATTTGTTGCATCTGATTTTATCTGCATATCAAATTTCTTTATCTTTCTATTTAAACCACCCTTTCGCAATAATTTTGAGAGATTAGATACGCGTGACTGATTTCTCATTTTTCTGTTTTCATTGATTGTTGCAAGCAATTCTCCTACACCTTCATCTATCCATCATTCCTTTTTTCAATAAGCCCATACAATCTTAACATAAGACCAGGCCCATTTAAAATACATCCAGCAAATCCTCCAAGCCCATTCCACCATATACACATTCCTTTTAATCCTCAACCCTTTCACCTTAACCAATTCTTCAAACCAATAATGATTATCCTAGCTTGGAATTGTCAAGGAATCAACCAACCGACAACCATATAACATCTAAAAAGTTCAGTTTCCATTCACATACCCAACATTTTATTTTTTCGGGAACTTTCTCCAATGAAAACCATATGAGATGCCTGGCTCAATCCCTACAATTCCATAATCACTCCTTTGTGCCAAAAATTGGAAGGAGAGGTGGTCTTTGTCTAATGTGGAACAATAACCTCAATATCCAAATATTACTTCATTCACAAAACTATATCCACCCAATGGTCACTCCGCTCCCACCTGAGCAACCCCGGATTTGCACAGGGATGTATGACCCGCCTCACCCAGATATAAGGAAAAACTTTTGGCAAGACTTTTCATCCATCTTCGAAAACATCAATCCAGATATACCTTGGGTTCTGTTAGGAGATTTCAACGACATTGTAGATCAATCAGGAAAAAAAAATAGGAGGACCAATAACATATGCACAATCCCAGCCTTTCCTCACAATGATATACCAAATAGGTTTTATGGATTTAGTATTCCGAGGTGACCCATTCACCTGGACAAATAACCAACTAGGGGAAGAGAATATCCTAGAAAGACTAAATAGAGCATTAACAACCCAACACTGGCGCACTGCAAATCCACATGCAACAGTTACCCACCTTTCAAGAATAACATTTGATCACGCCCAAATTCTTCTTCAAGGAAAAGCAATAGATTGGCATGGAGCAAAAAATTACAAAGTTGAAAATCTTTGGCTCTCTCACCCGCAACTCAGACAGGTTGTTGACTCGGGATGGATACAAAAACAATATACTAACCCACCATGGATCTTCAATTGAATATTATAACAACCAGTGAAACCCTCTAGGAATGGAATAAAGAATCTTTCGGCCACCTACCAACTATGATCAAGAAATCAACAGCTAAGATAAAACAAGCTCAACATCAGTGTGCAACGCAAACTGGAATCGAACTACAATTCTTGCTAGCACAAGAAAAGCAATTAAGAAGCAACCATTTAGAACTACTATAATTTCATGCAACCTATTGGCAACAAAGATCCAGAATTCAATGGTTGCAATCAGGCGATCTCAATACAACCTTCCTCCACACTAAAGCAACCATTCACCGAGCCTACAAAAATATACAACAACTTCAAGATTCACAAAACAATTGGGTTAACAATAAAGATGATGTGATTCAAACTATTATTAACCATTTCTCGGAACAATACACTGCTCCAGCTACAGTAATAGACGATGATCTGTTCGCAAACATCAACCCAAGATTAACTTCAATACAAATGGATCTTCTTACCAAAGAGGTAACTGCAACAGAAATCAAACAAGATCTCTTCTCCATAAACTCTGAAAGTTCGCCTGGACCAGATGGCTATATGAGTAAGTTTTTCAAAGTTTTCTGGGATATAACTCATTCTCAATTGATTTCCTGTGAGAAATTCACATAATTTTCACTGTGTGAGCAACTCTCAACGAGTGAACACGCATCGATTTTCGTGCATACATCACAAAATCCATACAAACAATATTTTATCAAAAAATTGTTTGCTTCTAACAATTGTTGAAAATAAAAATTTGTTTTACAAATTTTTTTTTAAAAACTGTGAGTTGCTAACTCACGGAAATTTTAATTTTTTTTTTTACGTGAGCAGGTCACGTATATATAATTTTTTTTTTTACTTTCGCTCGGACGAGCTTTCGTCTATCAAACAGAGTCTTTTCTATTTTTTTGCAAAGCTCCACATATTCCAATTAAATTTTGATTTTTATTAAAAGCTCATAAACAAAATTTTATTATTAGACACATGTCTATTTTTTTTTTAAATCTCTCTTAAGTTAGGGATCATCGTTCGGCTCCACGTTTGTTTGTTAAAAACAAAATTTTCATAAAACTTACGCATACATATACACATATGAGATTTTGTTTTATGAACAACTCAGGAATAACACACAAAAAAACAAACAAAAAAAACGCACCCGTACGGTGATCGGCGACGACTAATTCCGGCGGAATTTTTCTTCTCCTTCTTCCTTGCTCGGATGTGAAGAGATCAACAGGGGAGGGAGGTGGCCGGTCAGTTAAGAAAAAATTAACAAAAAAAAATATTTAGGGCTTCTTCCCTTTTATATTAATTTTATTTCCAAAAACATAATAAAACAAGGATTTCCTTTTTTGGGCCCGGACCCGTAAACGCTAAAATGACCAAAACTAGACGTCTGACCATCCAAATCAGCAGTGCCTCGTCTCTCCGTACTCATGAGATGACACTCTATCATACTGACAGAGTTCTTATCTGGGCATTTTCTCGTACATGACATCACTGGAGCAATTCAGGGATTCTGAAAATGCCTTTGTACGACTAAGTTAGAGTACTTATCTCGTCTACTGGAAAATCACCATCTAATGCTTAATGCGGAACATGACTGTCCCTCACTAAGCAGAGGACTTAATGTTGATGGTGGATTTTCGGCAAGGTCTAAAATCGTAAAATCATGATACTGCATGTTTCTGACCCGACTTCAGGAATGTATGTGACGATTCATATTTTGCGATTCGTGAATCGTTTCACGATCTCTGACTGAGCGAACATTCCTCTCAGAGCTATGATGAATATGTTTCTCGAAAGTCCTTCTCGGCTGAGCGTTTGATGCTTCACACATTTCATCATCACCTCTACGTAGAATCAAAATGATTGGGAGGCTCCTAGACATAATGTTTGTTAGAGAGTTTAACGCCTTCAGGACGTCACGCTGCCCGTTGTTCCCTGAATATGTAGAGAGACCATGTATAGAATCTCTTAATGATTGGGAGGTTCCCTAGACATAATTTTTGTTAGATATCTTAACGCCTTCAGGACGTCACGCAGCTCGTTGTTCCCTGACTATACACCCCTTATAACGAATATGATGCTTCAACTATCTCATATATCGATTCTGAAATAGATTAATTCTAGCGTGTCATTCATCAAATGAATTCCTAGAAAATAATCTATTATATCTCATTACTCTGTTCCATGGATTAGTAATAGATAACCACTTTATCTCATTATTCCATTCCCTGAATCCCCAGCTAGATTTCATGGATTAGTAATAAATACTCAACTCATTTTATTACTCCGTTTCATGAATCATTCTCATCCGAGTTTCATGAATTAGTAATAAATATTCAACAATTGGGCGTCCGGGCCACCACCGAGTAAGCCTCGAGAAAATGGTGCAAGTGTACTAGACAATAATGCACGATCGAGCACCCGAACGCACGAACGAGCATTCAAAAATATAGACAAATGAGAAACTTATGAAGGAAATAATAAAATAAACAAGAGACATGGGACCGGGCCCACCGGCCATGGCGGTATTTTATTTTAATTTGTTTCGCTCATCTCATGGAAACTCCTTCATCTGAGCAAACTCCCTCGTTTGAGCGAAACTCTTAGCTTCTCCATACTTTCCATCAAACGTTGAAAAATAGTAAAAAACAAGGGAAAGGTTTCACGGGACCGGGCCACCTAGACGGCTGGCCATGCCCTATCCGTGGCCGGTCCCACGCCTTACAATCCCTTATTTTCTCATATTATTATTTCCGTCATCTCATGGAACTCCATCGTTTGAGCGAAAACCCTAGTTTTTCAATGTTTTCTCAAATATTGCTCAAACCATGAAAAATCCAAAAAAGTCAAATGGTCACGTGACCAACTAGGCTTCTCACGTTAAAAATTAAAATATTATTATTTAATATTCTCAAAGTACCGGTCGCATGAGCGAAGTTCTACTCGCTCATTCGAGCAAAATTGAGAGTTTTCAGTCAAGATCAAACTCTTATGAAAATCCAAAATATTGCTCAAACATGCACAAGAAAATACGAAAACTCTCACGACTGAGACACGGACAGTATGGTGACACAGACATGCCACCTTAACCGACCAAGGTCGTCCTTTAGGCTTGCAAGGATCCGGTCCCACACTCTTTCATAATTTCTCATACTGGATCAAAACTCTCTCAACCAACTTGGAACTTGCTCAATCGACCGTCAGCTGGTCCCACGACCACCAAGAGCCGGTCCCACGACCACCAAGAGCCGGTCCATGATCCCTTGGTCGGTCCCTCATCTCTCCGTAACTAGGTTTTACTAACTAACGCTCACACGAGCACTATTTTAATAAATGATTAAACCAGTGTTTGATCATCCTTTCACCAACTGGTCAACAAAGGACTTTGGTGCATGCTCACTCGAGCACTTAGGCGCTACATGGTTGAAAAGACGAAGGTACCCAAATACACCATAATATTTAAATCATCCACCTATAAGTCCTCTTACCGAAAGTGATTGTCTATGGAAAAAGTCGAGACAATGCTACAAATCGGAATTCACACTTTGTGTGATCGTCTATGGATACGAGATCGAGACAATGCAACAATTAAAGTGTGATTACTTGATAAAAGGTTCGGACTTAACCAAACTCTATGGAATAACTATCAAGTAATACATAGTTAAGTTTGTGTAATTTACTTTAAACTATAATAACAACAATTATAATTGCGGAAAGAAAAAGTAAATGACACAGCAAGATTTTGTTAACGAGGAAACCGCAAATGCAGAAAAACCCCGGGACCTAATCCAGAATTGAATACTCTCAGAATTAAGCCGCTATACAAAATCTAACAAACTTCTTATAGTTGAGACCAAGCAACTAAACCTATAGTTCACCTAGTTTCCTTAGTATCCCCGCGCTTCCGACATTCAATAAGTGCACACACTGGAACAATTCCTTTAGATCGTATTCCAAACAGTAAAGGAACAAAAAATCTGTTTGGTAACAACTCTCTTTATTCTTTCAGATGAAGATATCTTAAGTCATAAGCAAAGGCTCTTCCATTTAGCCAATAAACTCCTTTGCCTGGTCAGATCAATCTATCCAACAACTACCGAAGTAGCACAGTTTAGATTCACAATCAATTAATATAAAATCAATCAAGAAACTATAAGGTGGTGCCGATCTTACGCAACTAATTAATCGAAGAAATCCGATTCTAGTTGAATCCTAGCAGATCAAGGTTTGTGCACACCCAAAGATATAAAAACCAAATCAGAAAATCTTCTTTGTCTTCAAATCTTCTTTAATCTTCAATAAACACCTGGACAACACCACTTGAATCTCTTGTGATCAATCACACACAGAACGGAGTCTGTTAACAGTAGATTATCGCAAGACGTCTTTAGATCTAAAAACAGTTCTAAAGATCCCATTGGCACTTCGATCTAGTTTGAATAAATCTTATATTAGAAGAAAAGATTCTCAAGAATAAACAAACTAGGTGCAATCAAATTTCAAGAAACGTTAGTCAATCAAATCAATCGAAAATTAAAATAAACTGCAATTATCCAGTTTCCCAATGGTACTCGTAGATCGCTTCTTGATCCCACGGAAGTATTTAAACGAGCGGTCGTAATAGATTTCGCCTAATTAAGGTACTTTCCTCTCCGAATAGACGGCTCCACCAGAAACAACAAGAAGCTGAAGTTTGCCTGGCTCTTAGGATGGTTTGCTCGAAATGCAAACTTGGGTATTTATAGACCAAGGATGTTTGGACACCAAGGAATTTCCAAAACCGAATTATTCTTAAGATATGCAATAAATGCCCAAATCGGTTTTCATAATTCCTGGAAATGCTTTGTCCAGTATTTTTGAAATCTCATTAGAAAATATCCAATGAGTAAATGCACATTACCAATTTTTATTTTCCAGAGATATGCATTTAATTGCTGGTAATTAAAAGCATATAAAATTAATAGCCTTATTTAAAAGATTCTTAATTTATATCGGTCCGGGATCTCTTTGAGTTATTAAAGAATATCTTTGAACAATAAAAGATAAGAGTTATTGAACATGTTCTAAGTATGTCAACATCTTTTTCATTATAAATCCTTTTTCGTATTTACAATCTTGGAATCGATTATATCACACTTCCAAACAAGTTTAGAATTAGTTCATCTGTATTCCAAGAACAACTATGTGATTGATCAAATATCAATCACTAGTCATGGGTTTACGGTTCTACCAAACATAAGGATACGTTCTACATTGATATGTTTACTGGGACCGGTTACATCAATTACCAGGATCGGTTACGTCAATTACCAGGTCTGGTTACCATATTCTCATAGTATTACTTGTGATCGCTTACACAAGTCACTAAGATCGATTACACCAATTACCAGGACTGGTTGCGCAATTACAAGTGTTAGAGCACTGTTCGGCCGAACTTGCAAGCGTTGGTATCTCAAGCTTGATTGTCAATGTTAGTGATCAAAACTATAAGTCTTGATTTCTGGTCTACTTATAAATGTATCGGACTAGGATAGATTGTGTAGTTGAGCATTAGACTTCATGGAATTCATCATTGAAAACGAAAAACTACTAAAGAGAGCTTGTGGAACTTCATCAACAAAAATTTATGTGGAGACTGAAACTCATCTATCACTTGGAAAGTCTATTTTTACTCTATCTCATATATTGAGACATAAGTCGTGTTACGATATAGTTTTCTATTATACACATTTGAGATTTCGAGTTGAGCTTAACTCGCTTACATATTTCTCATAATATGTGTTGGCAAGCTTTCGCTTCTACCAAGTTTATCTTATATTCTTGACAAAAGTCAAAAGATGATCATGTGAAAATTGCCGAGTAACATATTACATGGTTTATGTGATACAATCATTTGGTGTAGACTTGGAATGTTTTGTTATGATTATTTCAATAACTTGAAAATTGCTTTGATGCTAATAGTGTGTGAAAGAGGCTATTGTCATCCTCAAAGAAAGTTTCAATGATATGAAATAAGAGTTTAGAGCACTTAACCATTATTGGATTATGACATCTTGTGTACTCTTGCGTATATGTAATCCCTGTCCGGGAACCATAGTATGCGTACCCGTATGCGTACAGGCGTAAGGTTCGTGTCCGAGATTTTCTGCTGGGATTGGAGGTATGCATACCCATTCGCGTACTGGCGAAACCCAAACTCAGTTTGGGTATTTCAAGTATGCATACCCATTCGCGTACTTGAAGGTTAAAGTTCTAAAATCGGTTATGTACATGAACTAATACATTTATAATAATGAATGCATTTTTTGCAAACCGTGGCTATAATATTCATGAATTGATTCGAGTGAGTCAAACCGATTTTGCTTCAATTGTGTTCTTGTATACTTATATGAAAATATAGCAATTGAACAACTCTTTAACTAGTTTCATTTGAGTCATTTGAACCAGTTATGGTTAAGATGAATAAGGTTGATATGAAAGTGTTCATATAGCTAACCTTGGTTAACTACAGTTGATCCAACATGGTGTACATGTTTAGGCACAGCTACATAAACCTAAATGAAGGTACATTTCATTTGTGTGTAACAAGTTAAGTTCGATATAACGTTTGAAAGATATTAGCTTGAATCTAATCGGGTTTTCATTTAACGGTGAATATTGAATGCTTTGTTACCAAGGTAACTTAGATTGCAAACCCTGATTTGAAAACTATATAAAAGAGAACTCTAGAAACTGAGAAACCTAATCCCCACACCTCCTGTGTGATATTAGTTGTATAAGTGTTTGAGGGTGAAAACAGTTTCTGCTGGTTTCGGTAATTTCGTGTGTTGTGGGTGAGAAACGAGTCTAAACCCTAAACAATGTACTGCAAGGGAGTACTTTATATTCGAGAGATCAATCTGTAAAAATCCGGCCTAAACCAAGAAATGGCCATTCCAGACTTTCTTCGGTCACAAAGTGAAGGAGAAGGGTTGGATTTGGGGAGGGAAGCGAAGAGAGTGTTGAGACCAGAATAGTTGATTCTGGATGAGTAATTGTTTTGACTTGTATCAGAAAGCGTAAGCTAACATATGGGAAAGCTAACCGGTGATTTCTGAGTGTTGTATGCTCCTGACTAAAACTTGTTGTTTGGTGGTAATAGGTAAGACCTATTTATACAAGTCGAAGTGAAACGTACTTTGATCTCGTAAGAAATGGAAATGAATGAGTAAATGGGAGGAGGTGGTAACTGGTAACGCCTGGAATTGATGTTCCATAATGAAGGAAAGCGTTTCACCATTACTCCCTGTATTTACTAACCGCCTCATTCTTATGAAACTGTCGTGTAACGGGCGTAGTGTACGCCGCACGCTGTAAACCGCCAAACAAATACCCTAATGAGCATCCCCAAGTTTGTGACATGTGTTGATGTCTCGGGTGTTTTCGTGGAAAACATGTAGCATGTTGTTGCTGTTTGGAAAGTTGAGCTTGGGAGACTTGCCGACTCGGTGGTGACCCTCGACGGTCAAGATTTGCATCTTGAGAGGAAAGGTAGCCGTTGATTATTGCAACCCTTCGTTTGGTAGCCAGGGGCATGAAAGCATGGCCGAATGGCTTTGATATGGTTAGGCGTGGCCAAGCTTGGATTTTGGCATAGTTTAGGCGCGACCAAGAACTAGGGTTTTGGCATAGTTTGGGCGCGGCCAAAATTATGGCTTGGTGTTGGGCCAAAGGTCGCCACGTGTTAGATGGTGACCTTGGATGGCTAAGATCTGCATCTTAAATGGAAGGGTGGCCGTTGATTATCGCAACCCTTCGTTTTGGCAGCCAACGGCATGTAGAAAGGCTGGCATGGATTTGGTAAAGCGGTGCGGACGGCATGGTTGGCATGCCTTGGCGCGGAGATGTGGCTGGCATGCCATTGACACATGTGGAGCGCCGGCATAGTTGGTATTTTTTGGGCGTGGAGATGTGGCGCGGCATGCCGTTGGCACATGCGGCATGGTTGACATGCCTTGACGTGGAAAGGTTGCACGACATGCCATTGGCACATGTGGCATGGTTGGCATGCCTTGGCGTGGAGATGCGGATGACACGGCATGCCATTGGCACATGTGGCACGGTTGGCATGCCTTGGCGCCGAAAGGTTGCACGTCATTCCATTGCCACATGTGGTGCGGTTGGCATGCCTTGGCGTGGAGATGCGGATGACACGGCATGCCATTGGTACATGTGGCACGGTTGGCATGCCTTGGCGCGGAAAGTTGCACGACATGCCATTGGTACATGTGGTGCGTCTGGCATGGTTTAGGCGTGGCCAAGCTAGGATTTTGGCATAGTTTAGGCGCGGCCAAAAACTAGAGTTTTGGCATAGTTTAGGCGCGACCAAAATTGGGGCTTGGCGTTGGGACAAAGGTTACCACGCGTTAGATGGCGACCTTGGACGGCTAAGATTTGCATCTTAGATGGAAGGGTAGCCGTTGATTGTTGCAACCCTTCGTTTTGGCAGCCATAAAGGAAAGTCCGTCCATGGCATGATTTAGGCGTGGCCAAGCTATGATTTTGGCATAGTTTAGGCGCGACCAAAAACTAGGGTTTTGGCATAGTTTGGGAGCGGCCAAAATTAGGACTTGACGTTGGGCCAAAGGTTACCACGCGTTAGCTGGCGACCTTGAACGGCTAAGATTTGCATCTCAGATGGAAGGGTGGATGTTGATTGTTTCAACCCTTCGTTTTGGCAGCCGTGAAGGAATCACCGATATGGCATGGTTTAGGCGTGGCCAAGCTAGGATTTTGGCATAGTTTAGGCGCGGACAAAAACTAGGGTTTTGGCATAGTTTGGGCACGGCCAAAATTTTGGCCGAAGGCTACCACGCGTTACCTGGCGACCTTGGACGGATAAGATTTGCATCTCAGATGGAAGGGTGTCCGTTGATTGTTGCAACTCTTCGTTTTGGCAGTCGTGAAGGAAAGGCCGGTATGGCATGGTTTGGGCACGCCTTGGCGTGGAGACGTGGCTGACATGGTTTTCCATTGGCACGGTGGCGCGGTTGGCATTCCTTGGCGCGGAGACATGGCTGGCATGGTTTGCCATTGCCACGGTGGCGCGGTTGGCATGGTTGGCATGCCTTGGCGCGGAGACGTGGCTGGCATGGTGGCGCGGAGACGTGGATGGCATGGTTTGCCACTGGCACGGTGGCGTGGACGACATGGTTGGCATGCCTTGGCGCGGAGACGTGGCTAGTATGGTTTGACATTGGCACGGTGGCGCGGCTGGCATGGTCGGCATGCCTTGGTGCGGAGACGTGGCTGGCATGGTTTTCCATTGGCACGTTGGCGCGGCTGGCATGGTTGGCATTCCTTGGCGCGGAGACGTGGATGGCATGGTTTTCCATTGGCACGGTAGCGTGGCTGGCATGCCTTGGCGCGGAGACGTGGCTGGCATGGTTTACCATTGGCACGGAGGCGTGGATGGCATGGTTGGCATTCCTTGGCATGGAGATGTGGCTGGCATGGTTTCCCATTGGCACGGTGGCGCGGCTTGCATGGTTGGCATACCTTGGCGAGGAGAAGTGGATGGCATGGTTTGTCATTGACACATGTGGTGTGAGAATTAGGGTTTGGTATGAAGATGATGTCGGTCAATACTAAGGGTTCTATCGTGGAACATGACACATGTATATAAAAAAAAACGTTCCCTGGTAATTCTTACGTAGGCATGTTGAATGATTCAATAAATGTGCTAGTGGCCGTAGTGACGTCATGTCAGATGTAAGGTTTTACGATTTTTACCCTAATCTAAAAACCACCATAAACATTAAGTCCCCTGCTTAGCTCGGAACAGGAGCATTGTTGCGAGGTAAGCATCAGATGGTGATAGGCAAGGACAAAATCGAAATGGCAAGTCATGAAAAGATGGTCAGGAAGACCCGGCTAACCTTTTTAGAGAGGTAAGGAGAATTCGTGATTCTTGTGTTGGCGGCCTTGTGTTAATTCTACTCGTGGTGTTCCTGGCTAGACAGTGAAATGGTAGAGGCGGTTGCTGGTTGAGATGCAGACTATTGGCATCAGCTTGGAAGAAAGCCGCTAGGATAGACTTGGCGTGAAATGGAGTGTTGGCATTGGTCGGCTTAGAATGGAGCCATCGGCATTGGTCAGCGTGGAATGGATCCGTCAGCATAGGTCGGCTTGGAATGGAGCCGTCAGCATTGGTCGGCTTGGAATGGAGCTGTCAACATTGGTCATCTTGGAATGGAGCCTTCATCATTGGTCGGCTTGGAATGGAGGAAATGGTGATGACGCTGGAACTTCGGCTATCAAATGGTAGTGATGGCGTTGGATCTTCAGCCACCAAACGGTGGTGATGACGCCTGGCAACTTTGTCGAAATCAGGGTTTGGGATGCCGAAACCCTAATTAGCGCTCCTTACTAAAATCGTTGTAGAATTCTCTTACGAACTCGGATTTTAACGGTCCTCCCCTCCATATGACCGGAAAAGAATTTCCTATCTCCTTTCGCGGGAATATTTAGGTTTTAAGCTCGTTTGGTAGGTGAAAACATCCCGACAATAAAGGTCAAGAAGAATTCAGGAGGGATGTTGCGGACCCGAGGTGGCATAGTCGCGCCCAATCATCTATTCCCGTTCATGGAGCAAGAATGAATCTTTATTCTGTTTAAACTCTAGAAACTCTGTCTGCATGAAAAGAGGTATCGACCCTCTTCCGTTTTCTGCTTCTCGTCTGGGTCCGTGCTTTCGTCTGCAGTGTCTCTCCAGTGGATCCCAAAATTTACCAAACTCTATTGCATTCTTGGGATGGATGGATGAAATATATGCTCGGCAACGATCATGTCAGGGATAATCTTGGAGATTGTAGTTGCGTTGTCGGTCCATCCTTGACTTTAGGTTGTTCAGCGTCTGGACCTTCTGATATGATGTGGATGATTGTATGGTAAAAATATTCCGAAGCCACATGATGAAATAGATGAGTTGGGAGACATTCTGTTGCCGATGTGCTGCTACCGAGTCTTCAAGGACTTTATTCCAAGAGACATCCTTCGAACCAGCTTCTGAATCTTGGGATACCGTATGGAATGGGATGCGGTGAGTAGTCCCCAGTTATATTTCCGTTAGATCCGATGGCATGGCCGAATATAGGAATGTATCTTTGTGGCGTGATTTTGGAGTATTCGATGCATATGTACTGCTTTATGTTGAGAAATTCCCGCGACTCGTAAAACTTTGGAAGTGATGATGTTGAAATCAGAAATAATCAGAGTAAGGGGGGTGAAAGCGTCCCATGCTGGTAGTCCCCATGTGTAGCCTACTTTCATTGCATCGCCTTGAATCCATGCCCACGGGATTTGATACAAGCTTATTGTACTCTTCTGGATGTGACGCTGGGATGCTCAGGATATCACATGGACGAAATATTATGGATAGCGAAGAGGTAGGAATGAGAGAGTTATGTGTTTATCATGGCTCCCTCTGTTTCTTCAAGAAAATGTTTCAGCCGCGTCTCTGGAGTTATCTCATGAGTCTTTGATGGTCGTCGGGATGGACTGTGATGAGAAGTCCCCAGTCACATTTTTCTTTAGTTTCTGAAGTTGTTTTCCTTTAAGCAGGCTTGGGATCCTCCGCGGTCTCGTAAAGAATTGAAGGCGTCTTCTAGACAGAGAGGTGATGATATTCTTGCACTTCACCCTCGAAGAGTAGATGACCTTGTTATGGCTACGTACTTTTGGTTGACTGTGTCTTCTGAGCTTTGACAGTGAAAGGGTTCCGTGTATATCCTCAGTCTCCAAGTATGGTTTACATGTTTTCATCTTTGTAGCGATTGCTGCTGCGGTGAAGCTCTGGCTGGTATCAACAAATGAGTGGCAACAGTTCTTGGTAGAAGATGTAATCAAAAGAGACTACATTGTCGTGGTAACAAAGTAGGTTGGATGGAATTGTATGGGCATCCATGGAAGTAAAATGATTGGCTGGATGCGTAAGCGAGCAAACTTTCCACAATCATGAGTTTTTACGGGATGGATCAAAAGGCGGTCATGACTACGAAGATTGGTTGGATGCGATCATGATTCTTGACATGGGGAGCGTGGTGGTACGACCCTTTGCAGGAAGGAGTGGCGGCCACGGTACAATCCTTGGCAGGAGGAAGCAGCGTTGAAGCGGCTTCGGCTCTTGGAGAGGATGTTAAAACTTAAGAAGCCAAACGCCGAAGCTTCGGCTTCGGATCCTGGAGAAGCTTATGGATATAATGATGAAAAGGAGCGGCTGCTGGAGTGAACGTTAAAACGGAGCGGCGGCTGAAGCGAACGTTGAAGCGGAGCCGATGCTAGAGGACGTTGAAGAGGAGAGGCTGCGTCAATCAGTGCGCTGTCAAACTGGACACCCTTCAAGAGAACAGTGGTTAGGATTCCACAGTTCCATCTATCGTTCTTTCCAAGAGAGTTAGGGGTTTTGGAACGACTTCTTGGCTGGAAATAGCTGCTTTCCTGACGCAGCGCGGTTGAGGGCTGCAAATATGTCTTGACGTTGCGCCTTGGGAAAATATAGAATCTCTCATAAATGTTTCATCATAGACTGCACAATTTTGTGGAGGAAGTCCCCATAAATCATGCATCTCCTGACATGAAGAGAGTCTTTGCGGACTCTGGGGGGTTGCTGATTTCCTTCTACTGAGCGTTCAAGAGCAACGCTGGAAGGATGCAAGCTGCTGGTGCAAGAAAGATGCAAGATGTTAGCGCTGGAAGGATGCAAGCTGTCAGTTGGAAGGGATGCAAGTTGTTAGCGCTGGAAAGATGCAAGTTGTTAGTGTTGTATCGGCTTGGAATGGGCGCTGGCTTGGCGTGGGCGCTGGCTTGGCATTGACGCTGGCTTGGCGTGGCGAGGACTGTTGGCTTGGAACGACGTCGGCTTGGCGTGGCGCGGTAGCAATAAAGTGGGCAAGCATATTCTAGGTATGTACTCCAGCGTTTCTATTTCAATTTGTTTTCTTGTTTTTCTTGTGTTGGTGCAAACCCTAGCCCTAGGTATGCCTTCCATAAATCTGTAGAAATATTGTTCTTCTGAACTGGTGTGAACTCTAGGCGTAGGTATGCCTTTCATAAACTTGTAGAAATAATTCATCATAAACAATTCCTCTTCGAATATCACCGTAGTAACGTCGGCTACCTCATGAATAGTGACGAGTAATCATTATTATTCAAAGTAGGTACGTACGGGTAGGTGACTGATTCCACGAAGAACCGGGCGTTAGGGTTTTCCTCTCTATTTTTTTTAAGTCAAATAAAGAGCCTGGTTTATGGTTTATGGTTTGATTTGAATTGATATATAACTGTTATCTATGAGGGATTTGGATTATTCTTTTTTAATGAATTTTTTTAGAATAGTGTTGTCTTGGTTACGATTGCAAGTGACGCAAACATCCCAGGACAACCATGGAATCGTGAGTATTCCGTGTTGGTAGAGAGCATGAAATGAAACATAACATGGCTATCGGTTTTATCATTCCCGTGAAAACTTGAGTTAGTAAACCATGTATTTTGTCTAGGCAAGACTTACTCAGTTTTTCGGATTTCTTGACGAAAAATGAATCTTTAGGGTGTAAGTCCGAGTTTTGTGGGAAGCACCGCCGTGATTGTGGAAAGTCCCCAGTCGTCCCTGAGTCACCTGATAACCGAGTTTCCGATCCTTGGGAGGATCGTTTGCTTCTACCATCTTGGAAGTCCCAGTCACCTCTTATCGTGTCATGACTGGTAACTGAGTCGCCGATCCCTGAGCGGATCGTTTGCTTCTACCACCTTGATGTCTGGGTTGAAGTATGATATTGTGAGTTGGAAATCGATATTGTAACCGAGAGATTAATCTCCCACTGTGGTCGCCAATTATTTGAGGGTGAAAACATTTTCTGCTGGTTTCGGTAATTTCGTGTGTTGTGGGTGAGAAACGAGTCTAAACCCTAAACAATGTACTGCAAGGGAGTACTTTAGATTCGAGAGATCAATCTGTACAAATCCGGCCTAAACCAAGAAATGGTCGTTCCAGACTTGCTTCGGTCACAAAGTGAAGGAGAAGGGTTGTTTTGGGAAGGAAGCGAAGAGAGTGTTGAGACCAGAATAGTTGATTCTGGAAGAGTACTTGTTTTGACTTGTATCAGAAAGCGTAAGCTAACAGATGGGAAAGCTAACAGGTGATTTCTGAGTGTTGTATGCTCCTGACCAAAACTTGTTGTTCGGTGGTAATAGGTAAGACCTATTTATACAAGTCGAAGTGAAACGTACTCTGATCTCGTAAAAAATGGAAACGGATGAGTAAATGGGAGGAGGTGGTAACTGGTAACGCCTGGAATTGATGTTCCATAATGAAGGAAAGCGTTTCACCAATACTTCATGTATTTACTAACCGCCTCATTCTTATGACACTGTCTTGTAACGGGCGTAGTGTACGCCGCACTCTATAAAACTCCAAATCAATACCCTAATGAGCATCCCCCAGTTTGTGACATGTGTTGATGTCTCGAGCGTTTTCGTGGAAAACATGTATCACGTTGTTGCTGTTTGGCAAGTTGAGCTTGAGAGACTTGTCGGCTCGGTGGTGACCCTCGACGGTCGAGATTTGCATCTTGAGAGGAAAAGTAGCCGTTGATTATTGCAACCCTTCGTTCGGTAGCCAGCGTCATGAAAGCATGGCCGGCATGGCTTTGACATGGTTAGGCGTGGCTAAGCTTGGATTTTGGCATAGTTTAGGCAAGGCCAAGAACTAGGGTTTTGGCATAGTTTGGGCGCGGCCAAAATTAGGGCTTTGCGTTGGGCCAAAGGTCGCCATGCGTTAGCTGGTGACCTTGGACGGCTAAGATCTGCATCTTAAATGGAAGGGTTTCCGTTGATTTTCGCAACCCTTCGTTTTGGCATCCAACGACATGAAGAAAGGCTGACATGGCTTTTGCACAGCGGTGCGGCTGGCATGGTTGGCATGCCTTGGTGCGGAGATGTGGCTGGCATGCCATTGGCACATGTCGAGCACCGGCATGGTTGGCATGCTTTGGGCGCGGAGATGTGGCGCGACATGCCGTTGGCACATGCGGCATGGTTGGCATGCCTTAGCGCGTAAAGGTTGCACGGCATGCCATTGGCACATGTGGCATGGTTGGCATGCCTTGGCGTGGAGATGCGGATGAAATAGCATGCCATTGTCACATGTTGCACGGTTGGAATGACTTGGTGCGGAAAGGTTACACGGAATGCCATTGGCACATGTGGTGCGGCTGGCATGCCTTGGCGTGGAGATGCGACTGACACGGCATGCCATTGGCACATGTAGCACGGTTGGCATGACTTGGCGCGGAAATGTTGCACGGCATGCCATTGGCACATGTGGTGCGGATGGAATGGTTTAGGCGTGGCCAAGCGAGGATTTTGGCATAGTTTAGGCGCGACCAAAAACTAGGGTTTTGGCATAGTTTGGGCGCGGACAAAATTGGGGCTTGGCGTTGGGCCAAAGGTTACCACGCGTTAGCTGGGGACCTTGGACGGCTAAGATTTGCATCTTAGATGGAAGGGTGGTCGTTGATTGTTGAAACCCTTCGTTTTGGCAGCCGTGAAGGAAAGGCCGGTCATGGCATGATTTAGGCGTGGCCAAGCTAGGATTTTGGCATAGTTTAGGCGCGGCCAAAACTAGGGTTTTGGCATTGTTTGGGCGCGACCAGAATTAGGGCTTAACGTTGGGCCAAAGGTTACCACGCATTAGCTGGCGACCTTGAACGGCTAAGATTTTCATCTCAGATGAAAGGGTGGTCGTTGATTGTTGCAACCCTTCGTTTTGGCATCCGTGAAGGAAAGGCCGGTATGGCATGGTTTAGGCGTGGCCAAGCTAGGATTTTGCATAGTTTATGCGCGACCAAAAACTAGGGTTTTGGCATAATTTGGGCGCGGCCAAAATTTGTGCCAAAGGCTACCACGCGTTACCTAGTGAGCTTGGACGGCTAAGATTTGAATCTCAGATGGAAGGGTGGCTGTTGATTATTGTAACCCTTCGTTTTGAAAGCTGTGGAGGAAATGCCGGCATGGTTTAGGCAAGCCTTGGCGTGGAGACGTGGCTGGCATGGTTTTCCATTGGCACGGTGGCGCGGTTGGCATGCCTTGGCGCGAAGACGTGACTGGCATGGTTTTCCATTGGCACGGTGGCGAGGTTGGCATGCCTTGGCACGAAGACGTAGCTAACATGATTTTCCATTGGTACGGTGGCGCGGCTGGCTAGGTTGGCATGCCTTGGCGCGGAGACGTGGCTGGCATGGTTTGCTATTGGCACGGTGGCGCGGCTGGCTAGGTTGGCATGCCTTGGCGCGGAGACATGGCATGCATGGTTTGCCATTGGCACGGTGGCGCCGCTGGCATGCCTTGGCGCGGAGACGTGGCTGGCATGGTTTTCCATTGGCACGGTGGCGCGGATGGCATGGTTGGCATGCCTTGGCGCGGAGATGTGGCTGGCATGGTGGCGCGGTTGGCATGGTTGGCATGCCTTGGCGCGAAGACGTGGCTGACATGGTTCTCCATTGGCATGGCGGCGTGGCTGGCATGGTTGGCATGCCTTGGCGCGCAGACGTGGCCGGCATGGTTTAGGCACGCCTTGGCTGGCATGGTTTGCCATTGGCACGGTGGGGCGGTTGGCATGCCTTGGCGCTGAGACGTGGCTGGCATGGTTTTCCATTGGCATGGTGGCGCGGTTGGCATGCCTTGGCACTAAGACGTGCTGGCATGATTTTCCATTGGCACGGTGGCGCGGCTGGCTAGGTTGGCATGCCTTGGCGCGGAGACGTGGTTGGCATGGTTTTCCATTGGCACGGTGGCGCGGTCGGCATGGTTGGAATGCCTTGGCGCGGAGATGTGGCTGGCATGGTGGCGCGGCTGGCATGGTTGGCATATCTTGGCGCGGAGACGTGGCTGGCATGGTGGCGCGGTTGGCATGCCTTGGCGCGGAGACGTGGCTGACATGGTTTTCCATTGGCATGGTGGCGCGGCTGGCATGGTTGGCATGCCTTGGCGCGGAGACGTGGCTGGCATGGTTTGCCATTGGCACGGTAGCGCGACTGACATGGTTTTCCATTGGCACGGTAGCGCGGCTGGCATGGTTGGCATGCCTTGGCGCGGAGACGTGGCTGTCATTGTTTGCTATTGGCACGGAGGCGCGGCTGGCATGGTTGGCATGCCTTGGCGCGGAGACGTGGCCGGCATGGTTTCCCATTGGCACGGTGGCGCGGCTGGCATGGTTTTCCATTGGCACGTGTGGTGTGAGAATTATGGTTTGGTATAAAGATGATGTCGGTCAATACAAAGGGTTCTGTCGTGGAACATGACACATGTATATAAAAAAATGGTACCCTGGTAATTCTTACGTAGGCATGTTGAATGATTCAATAAATGAGCTAGTGGCCGTAGTGACGTCATGTCATATGTAAGGTTTTACGATTTTAACCCTAACCTAAAAACCACCATCAACAATAAGATAGAGTCGATTCTCCTCTAACCTTTGGTTTTTGACGAAAACCTGTAGGTTAACGAGTTGAAGACTTCATTGGGATTATGAAGCCAGACCCAACTATTTTCTATGTATTTACGTGATCCGATCTTGCTGTTTCTATCGTATTGAGTACTATCTTCTTTAGGATTGGGTCGAGATTTAATCTCCGATAAGCAAGATAAAAATTAGTCACAAACATCTTCGTCTCATTGTTTGTGATTCCACAATATCTTGTTTCACTACCATACGATTAAGATTATTGTGAGGTGATTGATAATACTGGGTTGTTCTTCGGGAATATAAGTATGGGTTATCAATTGGTTCTTGTTCACCTTGAGTTATCAAAAGACGAAATAAAACTCATAGGTATTTCTGTGGAAGATAGGTTTATCTATTCCAATATACTTTTCTATGGGAGAAAGATTTGTTTATCAAGTCTTTGACTTTGGGTCGTAGCAACTCTTAGTTGTGTGTGAGATCAGCTAAGGATATCAAGTGCGTAGTATCCTACTGGGATCAGAGACGTAAGGAGTGCAACTGTACATTGAATCAGTGTGAGATTGATTAGGGTTTAACTACATTCCAGTCTGAAGTTCATTGGTAGTAGGCTAGTGTATGTAGCGGCTTAATACAGTGTGGTGTTCAAATCTGGACTAGGTCCCGGGGTTTTTCTGCATTTGCGGTTTTCCTCGTTAACAAAATTCTGGTGTCTATGATATTTTTTTTCCGCATTATATTTTGTTATATAATTGAAATATCACAGGTTGTGCGTTGAACCGATCAAATGGTAAATCCAACCTTTGGTTGTTGATTGAAATTGATTGATCCTTGAACATTGGTCTTTGGTACCGTTCAAGTTACTTCTCGTATATTCAATCCGGCTCGCAAATCCTATTTGATGACTGCAGATTGAATTGATAAACAGAGATACAAAACTCTTTGATATACTTTTCTCTATATTGAGTCTAACTGTCTAGTTTATTCTCTTGAAAGTATATTGGATTTTGTTTATTCAGATTTCCAAACGAAATATTGGGTGTGGTTGTTGTACCCCCGCTTTTTCAATTGGTATTAGAGCAAGCAAACACGTTAAAAACCTTATGAAAATGCGGGAATCTAAAAACCACACCCAACAATTCGTTTGGCAATCTGAGAGGACTTACTCCAATATACTTTCTAGAGAATCAACTAGACAGTCAGACTCAATCTAGAATAAAGTATACCAAAGAGTGTAATATCTCTAACTCTTAATTCAATCTGCAATCATCAAACAAAAATCTGCGAGCCCGATTGAATATAAGAGGAGTTACTTGAATGGTACCAAAGACCAATGTTCAAGTGTTAATCAATGTAAATCAACAACCAAAAGTTGGATATTCTAATTGATTGATCTTAACACACAACCTGTGATATATCAATTATATAACAAAATATAGTGCGGAAAAGAAATAACACAGACACCAGAATTTTGTTAACGAGGAAACCGCAAATGCAGAAAAACCCTGGGACCTAGTCCAGTTTGAAAACCACACTGTATTAAGCCGCTACAGATACTATCCTACTACCAATTAACTTCGGACTGGACTGTAGTTGAACCTTAATCAATCTCACACTGAGTCAATGTACAATTGCGCTCCTTACGTCTCTGATCCCAGCAGGATACTACGCACTTGATACCCTTAGCTGATCTCACCCACAACTAAGAGTTGCTACTACCAAAAGTCGAAGACTTGATAAACAAATTTGTCTCACACAAAAAAGTCTATAGGATTGAATAAATATGTCTCCCACAGAAATACCTCAGAGTTTTTGTTCCGTCTTTTGATAAATCAAGGTGAACATGAACCAATTGATAAACCGGACTTATATTCCCTAAGAACATCCTAGTATTATTAATCACCTCACAATAATGTAAATTGTATGATGGCGGAACTAGATACTGTGGAATCACAAACGATGAGACGAAGATGTTTGTGACTACTTTGTTATCTTGCCTATCGGAGGTAAAAATCTCAAGCCAATTTTACAGTTGTACTCTTACGATAGAAACAACAAGATCAGATCACACAACTACAAGAGAAGTAGTATCGGTCTGGCTTCACAATCCCTATGAAGTCTTCAAGTCGTTAACCTACAGGGTCTCGAGAAGAAACCTAAGGTTAAAGGAGAAATACTCTAGCAATACAACTATTATCACACAAGAGGTGTGGGGATTAGGTTTCCCAGTTGTTAGAGTTCTCCTTTATATAGTTTTCAAATCTGGGTTTGCAATCCAAGTTACCTGGGTAACAAAGCATTTAATAATCACTGTTAGATGAAAAACCTGATTCAACCAAGCTAATATCTTTCAACCGTTAGATTGAACTTAGCTTTTTACACACAAATGAAATGTACCCTCATTTAGGTTTATGTAACCGTACCCAAACATGTACACTCATGTTAGATCAATAATGGTCAATCGTAGTTAGCCATATGTTTACTCTCATATTAACCTTATTCATCTTAACCATAACTAGTTCAAATGATTTCAAATGAAACTAGTCAATGAGTTGTTCAATTGTATAGAAGACACAATTGAAACCAAATTGGTTTGATTCACTTGAATCAATCATGAAAACTATAGGAACGGTTTGCAAAGATTGTATTCCTTAAGATTTAAAAGTTTAAGTTCATGAACATACCGATTTGATAAAATAACCCGCTTAAGTATGCGTATGGTTATGTGTACTTAACAACCGGATTTGAGTTTTTTAAGTTTCCAAACTCAGAAGAAATTCTCGGTTTGAAAAATTCCGCCGGTATACGTACGGGTACGCATACTTAAGGTGACTAGTTTAGGAGTTTGTAATTCCCAAACTCAGCAGATATTTTCGGTTCAAAAACTCCCTCCAGTATGCGTACAGGTATGCATACTTAAGGTGACTAGTTTAGGAGTTTGTAATTCCTAAAGACAACAGATATTTTCGGTTCGAAAACTTCTACCACTATACGTACGACTACGCATAATTTTGTTGTCTCCTTCACCAATTTCGTATACACACATATGCATACACTTGGCTCCCGGTTTATGGAGTTATACATTAATGTGCGAACACACTATATATGCTTATATCCAAAGATGGTTATGTCATCAACTCTTAATTTCAATCATTGAAACTTTCTTAGAGGACGTTATATATTTTTTGTTCACAAACTATTTTTCATCAAAGCGATTTTCAAGTTATTGAGATTATCATAATGAAACATTCCAAGACAACACCAAATGATTGTATTACACAAACCATGTTAGATGTAACTCGGCAATTTTCATATGATCTTATTCGGACTTTCGTCACGAATGTAAGATGAACATGGATAAAGTGAAAGCTTTCCAATACATATTTCAAGAAATATATAAGCGAGATAAACTCAGCTCGAAATCTCAAATGTGTATAATAGAAAACTATATAGTAACACGACTTATGTCTCAATATAGGAGATATAGTAGAAATAGACTTTCCAAGTGATAGATGAGTTTAAGTCTCCACATACCTTTTGTTGATAAAGTTCCACAAGCTCCCCTTAGTAGTTCCTCGTCTTCAAATGATGAACACCGAGAGATCTAAGCTCAACTACACTATCTATGTCCTAGTCTGAGACATCTATAAATAGGCTAGAAATCAAGACTTATAGTTTTGATCACTAACATTGAAAAATATGCTTGAGATAAAAACGCATGCGAGTTCGACCGAGCAATGCTCTAACAATCTCCCCCTTTGTCAATTTTAGTTACAAAACTATCAATACATATGGATTACAAAATAAATAAAAATTGTAGCTTCTCATCCACATGCTTGATCTCCTTGGCATCTTCAACACGACTCGAAATATTCGTCACTTCCAAGTACTCCAATGATTCCAAAGGTTGTAAGTTTAGCATCATCGTTGTTGAGGATCCGTAGCTATAACAATGAGAAAACAAATGCTCCCAATCATTGTTATATAATGTTATAGTATTATTACACAGTATCAAAGTTTAATTGTATCACAACTCTGACAACAATACTATGGTGATATGTATCACTCCCCCTTAGTCAATACTTTATCTCAACATGAAAACCACTCCCCCTTACATAATGATCGGTAAGCCATATGTATTTGAGTATGAATTACACATTAATTCTCCCCCTTTTTGTCAATAAAATTGGCAAAAGTACGAAAATGAGTAGGATCCTAATGAAATTTCCACGGAGATACTTCATGACCAAAGGTGTATTAACATACCAACAAATTTAGATGCAATCATATAGCCGAATCTAAATGCATTCATCAAGGAGTTTACAAAGATACAAGATAAACCCTAAAATATTCCACGACCGCACTCCCCAAAAAAGATATGGAAATTAAGCACAAGTTCAAAAGAAATCTCCCCCATACAATGTCATTCCCAAAGGAACAACAAAGGCGACCTTGCTTTTACAAGAAAAGAAGGATTTCTTTGGGTATAACCAAATTACATGAAAACATGAATTTGTATCCAAAATACACAATTAAATTAATCACAAGAGAACCCATGATTAATTCAATCGGAATACACAACTAAATTAACCACAAAAGTGTGATCAATTCAATTGATTATGCTCAATCATAAGAAAACTTATGGATCAACACAGTACATACACAAAAATGTGGATTGGAGATCGACCAATACTGCATAATATACAAGAATTCATTTTATCTTTTATCACTACATGCATAATGATATATAATATGAAAAAGCGGGGGTATAACAACCACACCCAATATTTCTCTTAGCAATCTGTATGGACAAACTCCAATACACTTTTAAGAGAATAGACAAGACTCAATCTATTAAAAGTATATCAAAGAGTTATATTATCTCAATCTCTCGACTTGATCTATACTCAAGCAAATAGAAATCTGCGAGTCTTTATCAAATACTAGAGAGATAACTTGGATGGTACCAAAGACCAATATCCAAGTGTCAATCAATTTAAATCAACAACCAAAAGGTCGGATATTCTAATTGATTGAACTAACGCACAACCTGTGATATTTCAATTATAAAGATAAACAATATAATGTGGAAATAGAAATAACACAGACGCCAGAATTTTGTTACCAAGGAAACCGCAAATGCAGAAAAACCCTGGGACCTAGTCCAGATTAAACACACACTGTATGAAGCCGCTACAAACACTAGCATACTATAAACTAACTTCGATCTGGACTGTAGTTGAACCCCAATCAATCTCACACTGATCCAAGGTACAGTTGCGCTCCCTACGTCTCTGATCCCAGCAGGATACTACGTACTTGATTCCCTTAACTGATCTCACGCACAACTAAGAGTTGCTATGACCCAAAGTCGAAGAATTAAAATAACAAATCTGTATCACACAGAAAAGTCTACAGAATAGATAAATATGTCTCCCACAGAAATACCTACAAGTTTTGTTCCGTATTTTGATAAATCAAGGTGAACATGAACCAATTGATAACCCAGACTTATATTCCCGAAGAACATCCTAGAATTATCAATCACCTCACAATAATCTTAATTGACGCGACGAAAGAAGATATTGTGGAATCACAAACGATGAGACACAGATTTTTGTGATTACTTTTATATCTTGCCTATCGGAATCAATCTCAAGCCAATCTATGCGATTGTACTCGTACGATAGAAACAACAAGATCAGATCACACAACTACGAGAAAGTAGTATCGGTCTGGCTTCACAATCCCAATAAAGTCTTTAAGTCGTTAACCTGGTGTTTAAGAAGAAACCAAAGGATAAAGGGGAATTGAATCTAGCAGATACAACTAGTATCACGCGTAAGGTGTGGGGATTAGGTTTCCCAGTTGCTAGAGTTCTCCCTTTGTAGATGGTGGATTTTCAACAAAGGGAAAAAACCGTAAAATCATGAGGTATGTTTTTGACACGACTTTCAGGCATGCAATGTTCATATTTTACGAAGCCATGATGAATATGTTTTCGAAAAGCCTCCACCAGCTGAGCGTTCGATCCCTGGCATTTCGTCGTGACCTCTATGCAGAATAAAGTATTTGGGCGGTTCTCCGTAGATTGAGAGATTAACGCCTTCAGGACGTCGGTGATACTCACTGTTCCCTGACTGCAGGAGAGAGACCCACCTCCACATAGAAGAATAGTTGGGCGGCGGACGCCTTCAGGACGTCGGTGACACTCACCGTTCCCTGATTATGTGGAGAGACTGTGCATAGATTCTGGCGGTTCTCCGTAGATTGAGAACACTAACGCCTTCAGTTCATAAACAAAATCGTGACTCCCTGACTATGCACCATTCAGAATAGATGTGACGCTTTAACTGGATAATATCTTTTCTGCAATAGATTAATCCTGCCGTGACATTCACTACTGAATTCCCAGAATAATCTATTATTGCTCCTATTCCATGGTCGAATCCACGACCTGATCCCATGGAATAGAAATAAAAATTTCTCCTATTCCATGGTCGAATCCACGGCTTGATATCATAGAATGGCAATAAAACAACTGTGCTATCTCATTACTCCGATTTCATGATCGAATCCACTGATCTCATGAAATGGTAATATATAATCTTAATTACTCCGATTCTATGGTCGAATCCACAATCCCATAGGATGGTAATGCTTGTTTTATTATTCTGAATTCGTAGTCGAATCCACAACTGATCCTGCGAATTAATAATGAACAACTATTCATTTTTATTACTCAGTTTCATATATTATTCTCCACTGAATTCATAGATTAGTAATAGATACTCAACAACCGGGCATCTGGACCATCACCGAGTAAGCCCCACAACAATGGTGCGAGTGTACTCGACAATGATGCACGACTGAGCACCCGGATGCACGAACGAGTGTCCAAAAATATGAAATAATGAGGAATCCTTCGCAAAACAGGAGAAAACAATAAATATTAATAAAATAATAAGAGACGCCCAGGGCCAGGCTCACCAGCCGTCCGGCCGGCCATGCCCTATCCATGGTCGGTCCGTGCCTCTCCCATTATTTTCCTTATTTTTTGTTATTTCGTGAACTCACGAAAACTCCTTGGTTTTAACAACTTTCCTTGTTTTTGCAAAACTCGTGAATTCTCCATAACTTGGTGGATTCACGAAATAATATTATAAAATAAGGAGAGGTGTGCGGGACCGGGAAACCTAACCGGCCGGTCATGCCTAAGTCGTGGACGGTCCCACACCTCACAATCCTTAGCTTTTTATAATTATTATTCCCTAATCTCACGAAACTCCTCCGTTTCAACAAAAACTCGTGGATTCTCCATAACTTCAAGGATTCTCCATAACTTCAAGGATTCATGAAAAATAATAAAATAGGGAAAGGTGTGCGGGACCGGGCAACCTAGACGGCCGGCCATGCCCTATCCATGGCCGTTCCCGCACCTTGCAATCCCTAATCTTTCATAATTATTATTTTCCTTAATTCATGAAACTCCTGGGGTTTGAGCAAACTTCATGATTTCTCCATATTTTCTCGAATATTGCTCAAATCACGAAAAACCAAAAGCCAACATAGTCACACGACTGGATAGCCTCTCACGGAAATTTTAAATATTAAAACACTTTTATTTTAATATTCTCAAAATATTGATGAATTGAGCATACATGCTCATTCCAACAAAAATCGAGAATTCTTAGTCAAGATGAAACTCTTCTGAAAATTCACTATGTTGCTCGAACGCGCATCAGAAAATACTGAAACTATCAGTATGGAAACACGGACACAACGGAAACATGTGCATGCCTTCATGACCGACCAGAGACATTCCTAGGTCTTGCACAAAGCCGGTCTCACAGGTTTTCATAATTCTGACCTAATTTGCTCAATTGCTCATACTGGGCCCGAACTCTTTCCAAACAACTGAGGGATTCTCCAAATGACCAACAACTAGTCCCGTGACCACCAAGAGTTGGTCCCATGCTCTCTTGGTCGGTCCTCATCTCTCATACCTAGGTTTTATCACTTAATGCTGAATCCAGCAATATTTCAATAAGTAATGAATCCTTCATTTAATCATCATTTTTTCACCAACTCTCAAACTGAGAACCCTGGTGCATGCTCACTCGAGCACTGGGCAACCATGGACGCTCATCATTCCATGTGGTAGGTCCCTCCTCACTCATGACCAATTTTCACCAATTCAAAAACTGATGAAGGATTGATAAAATTAGGGTTTCGAACAAACGCTCCACGAATCACCATTCTGAGCAAGTTCAAACACAAAATAATGTTTATTCAGCAATCAACATCCATTAATAATATTCGGTAATTCACCAATATTTTTGATTAATATTTTATTGGGTCACGGCCCCAGTAAATAATTCATCGAATTGAGCAATACTTGCTCAGTTGCTCGAATATTGATCCAACCATCAATGTTCAGTAATTCATCAGTAGTTTGTCGAATTGAGCAACACTTGCTCAATTGCACGTCAAATTATCAATATTCAGTATTTTGTTGAATTGAGCAACACTTGCTCAGTTGCACGCCAAAATTATCAAATTCGTCGAATTGAGCAATACTTGCTCAATTGCTCGACAAACTCTCAATATTCAGCAATTCGCCGAGTTGAGAAATACTTTCTCAGTCGCTCTAGTCAGTAATTCATTGACATCTCAGAGAATTACATGTTCAATCCATGAATCACTGAGCATTCACCACTTATGCTCGATTCAACAAAACTTGACTCACAGTTTAAATCAGTCAACAACAGACTAACTAATACAGGTCTGCCTTGCAGACTCCACGATTCGTGAAATATCAATCACTTCACCAATGGGGGATATCACTTAGGGTTTTGGTATGGAGGTCTACGACACGTGGATTCATCCACAACGAGAAATGTGCGTAAGTCGTGTAAACGTTTGAAGGAGTTAGCAAAGTAGTGGGTGCACGATCAGTCAAGTCTCCGCACGACATGAAACTGACTTTACCACGATCTCCCACTTTCCCACTCTTTCACTCAAGAAACCGTCACACTTACAGGGATTAGTGGTACATCATTCTTGTAATATAAATAAGTCTAAATATAGGACATCAGGATATCATCAATCATCGATTATCATCATTATCCGTCAACAACTCGATATAAACTTATTCACAGAACTCAACTTCAGCAGTTCAACAATATTGCAGAAACCTTCAACACACCCACAATTCTTGATCATCACTGATCCCACACAACTCTCAGCTTCCCTCCTACAGATCAACCCATCTCCCTCTTTGCGACCGAATTGACTCTGGAATGGCCATTGTCTTGGTTTAGGCTGGAGTCATACAGATTTATTTCCCGAATCTAAGCACCCCCTTTGCAGCGGTGCATCTGTGTGAGGTTCAACAGTTCGCTCGGTTGAGGAGTCTCGACAGCACGCTCGACTCTCCATTTTCCTAGAAAACCAGCAAACCGTTTTCCCCCATCTACACCCTTATATAGTCTTTCAAATCAGGGTTTGCAATTAATGTTAGCTTGTTAATAAAGCATTCAATATTCACTGTTAGATGAAAACCTTATTAGATTCAAGCTAATATCTTTCAACCGTTAGATCGAAAACTTAGCTTGTTACACACAAATGAAATGCACGTTTCTAGGTTTGTGTAACCGTACCCAGACATGTATATTTGTTGGTTCAAGAATAGTTAACCAAATGGTTAGCCATATGAGCACTTTCATATCAACCATATTCTTCTTCACCATAACTAGTTCAAATGACTCAAATGAACTAGTTAGAGAGTTGTTCAATTGCAAGGAAATCTTATGTAACTACACAAGACACAATTGAAGTAAAGACAATTTGATTCACTTGAATCGGTTCATGAATTTAATAGCCACGGTTTGCAAAATGAATTCCTTACTTTATATAAGTATAGATTCAAAAACAATTGTATTTAGATATAACCTAACTCAAGTTCGCGGACAAGGTTCGCGGACTTAAGTTCCCGGAAGGAATTCTCAAACTCCAGAAGATTTTCTCGTGTCGAGAACTTCCGCCAGTTTGCGGACTGAATTCGCGGATTGGGTTCGCAGACTGAGTTCACGGCTCTTGTTCCGGTTCTCTTGATCAAAAATGTTCGCAAACTTCGGTTCAAGGAATAAGGACTTATACATATATGTGTTTCCACAACAATGCTTATACCCAACATTGGTTATATAATCTAAATTCTCATTTCAATCATTGAAACATTCTTAGAGGACGTTATATAGTTGTTATTCACAAACCATTTTTCGTCAAAGCAATTTTCAAAGTGATTGAAACATAACATGACTTTCGTCACTAGGTAAAGATGAACTTGGTTAAAACGAAAGCTTACCAACACATATTTCGAGGAATAGATAGGTGAGATAGACTCGGCTCTACATAGCAAATGTGTATAATCAAAGTCTATATAGCAAAACGACTTTTGTCTCAAAATAGGAGATAGAGTAGATAGACTTTTGACTGATAGATAAGTTCAAGTCTCCACATACCTTTTTGTCGATGAAGTTCCACCAGTTCATTTAGTAGTTCTTCGTCTTGTATGATGATTCGCCATGGAGTTCTTGAGCTCAACTACACTTTCTATCCTAGTCCGAGACTTAGCTATAGTAGACTAGAAATCAAGACTTATAGTTTTGATCACTAACATTGACAAACATGCTTGAGATAACAACGCATGCGAGTTCGACCGAGCAATGCTCTAACAATCTCCCCCTTTGTCAATTTTAGTGACAAAACTATCAATATATATGGTATACAAAAAAGATAAAGAAACTTTTTTAGCTCCTATTCCACATGCCTAGTATTCAACATTACTCGAAATCTTCGTCAATTCTAAGTACTCCAATGATCGCAAAGGTTGTAAGTTCAGCATCATCGTTGTTGAAAATTCGTAACTATAACAATGAGAAAACAAAGTTCTCGATCATTGTTATACAGTGTCATAGTATCATTACACAGTATCAAAGTTCAATTGTATCATAACTTTGACAACAACACTATGGTGATATGTATCACTCCCCCTTAGTCAATACTCCACCTCACATGGAAACGACACCCCCTACATAATGATCCATAAACCATATGTATTTGTAGTGTACTACATATTAATTATCCCCCTTTTTGTCAATAAAATTGGCAAAGGTACAAGAACGTGATCATAATGAAATTTCCGAAAGAGACATTTCATGACCAAAAGAATGTACATACCAACTTGTTTAAATGCAATCATAAATCCGAAGCTAAATGCATTCATCAAGGAGTTTATAAATATACAAGATAACCCCTATAATATTCCACAACCGCACTCCCCTCAAGATTTGGCAATTAAGCACAAGTTCAAAAGAACTCTCCCCCATATAATGTCATTCCGAGAGAACAACAAGAGCGACCTTAATTTCGAAAGAAAAGAAGGATTTTATTGGACATCAAATACCATAAGGAATTGATTTTCTATATCCAAAAAACTCAATCAAACTAACCACAAGTAAAACCCATGATTAATTTAATCGCAATACACAATCAAATTAAACACAAAAAGTGATCAATTTAATTGATTATGCTCGACATAAGAAAACTTACGGAGCTACGACTAAGTTAATCCATAAAAGAATGATAAAATCAATCGTTTTATGCTCAACACAAGAAAACTTATGGAGCATTGCAGTATACACATAAAATATGGATCAGGGAAGATCAATACTGCGAAATACACAAGGATTCATTCTATTTTCCATCATTATTCGCATAACGACATTCAATAGACATAATCCTTGTAAACAAAAGATTTTAACCTATCTTACATCTATAATTGACATAATAGGATTAACTTTTGTATCTGTCAAAAGTCCATTCATTCTTTTATCAATACATGAATATCGACTTACGAAATACTTAACTTTTGACAAGGTATGGGACAATCAAAGTTCACGGACGCAAACACACATATCCCATAAAAAATTACAATATATAAAACCATAAAGATTAATACTGCAAAAATCATCTTCCAAACAACTTTAAAATTTAAACAAATAAATCTAAAAACATGAAGATGAAAACGTTGGACATAGCTATGTGTAATCACAATAATGAATATTCCAAACTCCAGTTATTCTTCTAAATAAAACAAGAAAAAATAGAAGATTTACTAGGAAAATAAAGTGAAAATCAGAGTTCATTAAGAACCTCATATCTTTCAATGAATCCATCAAAGAAGGTATCACTGATTTCCTTTATTATCTTGACCGTAGACACACCATGTTCGTGAGTTAGAATACTAACTTTACGATCAACAACCCTAGCAAGCTGTCTAGCCTTGACGCAGTCCATGATGAGATTCTTCTGATTTCGTATCAGAATATTCTGATGAGCAAGGATTCTGGCCTGACCATCTAAGAGTTGGTTTATATGCAGTTCAAGATTTTCAAACTCGACCTTTGAATCGTTCTGAAAACGAATTAAATCCTTGACAGAATCATCAATCCAGGAGTTGTGATCCTTTCGTTCAAGAATCTTCTTTAGAACCAGCTCTTGAATTGACTCACGTTCTTGAGCATCTTCCTCCATATCAATATGCACAATCTCTTGAGATTTTTCAGAGTTCTCCATATAAAAAATTTTTAGGGATGGAAAAACACAATATAAAGTAATATATATGTGTATGTAAATAGGAGAAGAAAACTCTTGTTTTTGGAAACCTTATGAACTCACAAGAGGAGCACGCGAATGTTTGTGGACCTTTAGCACACAAAAATAAAAAAACAACTTAAACAGACAATATACAACATACTTGATGTTAGAGCATTGCTCGGTGGAACTCGCATGCGTTGCTATCTCAAGTATGTTTGTCAATGTTAGTGATCAAAACTATAAGTCTTGATTTCTAGTCTACTATAGCTAAGTCTCGGACTAGGATAGAAAGTGTAGTTGAGCTCAAGGACTTCATTGCGATTCACAATACAAGAAGAAGAACTACTCAAGGAACCGGTGGAACTTCTCGACAAAAAGGTATGTGAAGACTTGAACTTATCTGTCACTCAAAAGTCTATCTACTTTATTTCCTACTTCGTAAGACAAAAAGTCGTATGCTATATATAGACTTAGATTATACACATTTGTTATTTTGAGCCGGGTATACCTCGCCTATCTATATCTCGAAATATGTGTTGGTAAGCGTTTCGCTTTGATCATGTTTATCTTTACCTAGTGACGAAAGTCATGATATGTTTCAATCACTTTGAAAATTGCTTTGACGAGAAATGGTGTAACAACTACATAACGTCCTCTAAGAATGTTTCAATGGTTGGAATGAGATTTTAGATTACATAACCAATGATGGACATAAGTATTGTTGTGGAAACACATATTTTCATAAGTCATATCCCTTGAACCAAAGTTTGCGAACTTTGTTGATCAAGAGAAACCGGAAGAATGGCTTGTTTCCAAGTCCGCGAACTGCCGAACTTCTCATCCCGAGAAATTCTGCTGGAGTTGACAAACTTGTTACGTGAGTACCAGTCCGCGAACCGTCGGAAAGAAGTCTTTGCCGAGATTTTCTGCTGGAGTTTGTAAACTCTGCCCGGTTGCTTAAGTCCGCGAACCTAGTGTGCGAACTTAAGAAGGTTATATATCTGAAGATGATTTTGAACTACTTAACTTATAAAGACTAAGGAATGCAAATTGCAAACCGTGGCTATAAAGTTCATGAACCGATTCAAGTGAATCAAATCATCTTTGCTTCAATTGTGTCTTGTATAGTACATAAGATTTCCTTGCAATTGAACAACTCTCTAACTAGTTCATTTGAGTCACTTGAACTAGTTATGGTGAAGAAGAATATGGTTGGTATGAAATGCTCATATGGCTAACCTTTTGGTTAACTATTGTTGAACCAACAATGTACACGTTTGGGTACGGTTAACAAACCTAGAAGCGTACATTTCATTTGTGTATAACAAGCTAAGTTTTCGATCTAACGGTTGAGAAATATTAGCTTGAATCTAAATCAGGTTTTCATCTAACGGTGGATATTGTTTGCTTTGTGACCAAGAAACCCTGATTGAAAGACTATATAAGGGGACATCTAGCAACTCTGCAAAACTAATCCCCACACCTCACGTGTGATACTAGTTTGCTGCTAGAGTCGTTTCTCCTTTAACCTTTGGTTTTCTTCTTCTAAAACCAGGTTAACGACTTAAAGACTTCATTGGGATTGTGAAGCCAGACCGATACTACTTTTATCGTAGTTGTGTGATCTGATCTTGCATCTTCTATCGTACGAGTACAATCAGATTGATTGGCTTGAGATTAATATCTCCGATAGGCAAGATATAAAAAGTAGTCACAAACATCTTCGTCTCATTGTTTGTGATTCCGCAACATCTTGTTTCGCTACCATACGATTAAGATTGTTGTGAGGTGATTGATTTATCTAGGCTGTTCTTCGGGAATATAAGATCGGATTATCAATTGGTTCATGTTCACCTTGATTATTATCAAAAGATGGAACAAAACCTTTACGGTTTATCTGTGGGAGACAGATTGATCCTTTGATAGACTTGTACGTGGGAGACATATTTGTTTATTGTCAAAGCCTGTGATTTTGGGTCGTAGAAACTCTTAGTTGTGGGTGGGATCATCTAAGGGAATCAAGTGCGCAGTATCCTGCTGGGATCAGAGGCGTAAGGAGTACAACTGTACCTTGGATCAGTGGGAGACTGATTGGGGTTCAACTACAGTCCAGTCCGAAGTTAGCTTGGAGTAGGATAGTGTCTGTAGCGTCTTAATACAGTGTGTGTTCAATCTAGACTAGGTCCAGGGTTTTTCTGCATTTGCGGTTTCCTCGTTAGCATAATTTCTGGTGTCTGTGTTATTTCAGTTTACGCATTATATTGTTTTATCTTTATAATTGAAATAATACAGGTTGTGAGTTAGTCTATCAATTAGAGTAATCCAACCTTTGGTTGTTGATTTTCATTGATTTATCCTTGGATATTGGTCTTTGGTAGCATCCAAGTTATTCCTTGTGTTTGATTACAGACTCGCTGATTTGTATTAGCTCGAGTAAATCAAAATAATAGAGAGATATTAACTCCTTGAGATACTTTTACCTAGATTGAGTCTGACTGTCTAGTTGATTCTCTAGAAAGTATTTCAGAGTTAGTCCATACAGATTGGTATGCGAAATATTGGGTGGTGTTGTTAGACCCCCGCTTTTTCAATTGGTATCAGAGCATGCAAACACGTTCAAGACCTCAAAAGTCGATGTTTGTAGTGATCTGACTCTATGGATAAGAGTACTATCTCTGATAAACGCGTCACTAGAAATAAAAGTTCTATATCGTCTAACTCTATTAAAGAGAAAGGTTCCTCAATCTCGAATATAGATGAATCTTCTGTACTGACGAGACAGACAAACACATACATGTGTGATCCCGATTACCTTTCAAAAGAGAGCTTCTCTATTAATGAATGGGATTTATCTTAAGAGAATGAATTGATTCTAAATCTTGTTAGAATCCAAGCTGATAGATTCAATCGGTTGAAGCACCATGTCAATGTTATACTTGGTGTAATAAGAGATTGCAAACCCAAAGGTAATTCTGAAGCTCATTCTTCGTGTACGTATCTTGAAGCTAGCCTCAGAAGAGATGCCTTGGAAATTGACCATCACTTGAGTAAGATCTCTATTCAAGGATGCTCAAAGAAATCTAATATGCCAAGTACTTCTGACACATCTAAAGATGATTCATGCTCAGAAGTAAAAATGGAAGCCCCTTCTAGTAAAACGGATGTGCCTGAAGTCACCAACACTCAAGGATGTTGCACATCAAATGGAGGGAAGAAATCTTCTAACGATGATATTAAGACCGTACTATCTAATCATTCAGATGATCAGAAAGTATGTCTTGTCTGTGAGACAAAGAGTTCTGTTAAACGAAAGGGAACCTCTAGGTTGAAGAAAAACTCCTTGGTTCAACTTCAACACACCTTAGATTTAATTCTTAAAGGTGTAACTGACATTCGTATGACTAAACCAATTGGTTTTTGTACCTACCCTGTGTATGTTACCAGGAAAGTCATTTCAATGAGTTCCTCGAACACACAAGTACAAAACAAACGTCTTAATAAACATCATCTAAAGGAAGATTATGTCGTTGTTTCTGGAAATAACACTGCTCCTGTTGAGAAAGGATGTTCAGAAGAAAGAAAAATTGATGAAATGAGAGATAATCTTAAAACGATAATTGAAGGGTATAAAGAATTCGTCAACAGGTTGTCCTTCTCCTCAAACCAAAATTCTTCTGGTAAGAACTCAAACTATGTCTCGTATTTTGATGACAATAAGTTTTATGATAATTTCTGACATAAAAGGGAGTCACTCTCTAGATTCAGGAGGAAAAAGAGACTTGACCATAAACACAAATCTCTTGATAAGCTTGTGGCTCATACTTGTGCTAATTAATCACAA
Organism: Papaver somniferum; assembly: GCF_003573695.1. Classification (NCBI taxonomy): domain Eukaryota; kingdom Viridiplantae; phylum Streptophyta; class Magnoliopsida; order Ranunculales; family Papaveraceae; genus Papaver; species Papaver somniferum. The sequence goes on from NC_039361.1 coordinate 68,760,023, forward strand.
GGGATGAAGAGCTTACTCATAAAAACCCTGTTGAGTAAGATGTGTTAATATTCAGGTATGCTTTTGGCATTTGCGTCTGTTAAGTTGAGCTATCTTCTTATCGTCCATAGCTAAGCTTTTTGTTTGCAGACTCACTGTGCTTAAAGTATTGTTTGTAAATTGCCATTAGGAAGTCTTCTTTTGAATCTTGTTTCTTGCTACAACTATGATCAAAAGTTCTTTTCTATGCTATGGAGTTTTTCAAACCTTTTTTTTGTAGAAAAAGTTTTGTTTATGGGCCTTTCTTTTCTGGGTAATGTTGCACTCGAACGGTTATCCATGTTCTGGCACGAGTAAACTGTTTAAACCCTAGAATCCCTTCCTCAGGAAACCCTTATATACTTACCTATTGAGTTGCAAAAGTCACGTACGCATACTCTAGGATGCTTTCTGGGATGTCAAGAATGTCTTATTCTTCATCTTGCTATGGTGGTTTTGCAAGAGGATTCCTTGACAAAGGTGTTTTTGTTGAATCCAAGAAGAAGAGAACCCTTGTAGATGAAAATCATCTGAATGCTTCATGTTATTTTTCCTATGTTCATGAGGATGCTGAAAAGGATGATATGATTTCTGCTGAAGTTGTTCATGACTTTCTTAAGTACTTTGGGGAAGCAAAACATGATCTCATTGCTACTCTGAAAGATCTTGATGCGTTGAAAACTGAGTTGGAAAAGGTTACTATTGACCTTGATCTCATAAAGTCTTACATCAATGATATTCGCGAAGAGAATCACCTCTCCGATGTTGCAATCAATGTTGTTGATCACAAGCTCAAAGACCCCTTGTCTCGTGAGGATTCTGAACCGTCTATATGATCTTAGTTCGTGTTCGGGATAGCACTGGAGTCTATTTTTCTTTAGCTTGTTTTATTTATGTTGCCTAGTATGTCTTCTTTTTGGTTTAGTTGGAAGAATAACTAATGCTTGAATAGCAATGATTGTGACTACACATAGCTATTATTTTTCATCTTCTTGTTCTTTTTTAGGTTTATTGATATTAAAGTCTAAAAATATTTGGAGGATGATGGTTTTCAGTATTTAATCTTTATGATTTGTTATATTGCAATTTGTTATGGGATATTGGTGTTTACGTCCGTGAACTATGTTGTCCCGGATTTTGTCAAAAGTAAAGTCGTTCATGATCGGTATTCATGTATTGATTTAAGGATGAATATACTTTTGACATATACAAAAGTTAAGCCTATATTGTCAATTCCTTGATGGAAGATAGGTTAAAATCTTTTGTGTTCAAGGATTATGTCTATTAAAAATCGCTATGCAAATAGTGATGGAAGATAGAATGAATCCTTGTGTATTCCACAATATTGATCCATATTTTATGTAATACTGTGAGGCTCCGTAATGTGTCTTATGTTGAGCACGATACAACCAAGATGATTATTTTTTGATTAGCTTTGTTGGTTGTTCCGTAAGGTACTTTATGTTGAGCATTCTTGAACTAAATTAATCATCTTGTTTGGTTATTTATTTATTGCTCCATAAGTCCTTTTATGTCGAGCAAAAACATATGACAATTAAATTGATTACTTTTGTAATTAGTTTGATTGTGTATTCCAATTAGATTAATTATAGGTTCTCTTGTAATTAATCTAGTTGAGTATTTTCATACTCCGTAAGATTCCTCTTATATATATGAACGACTATACTATTCATTTTCTGATGGGTATGTTAGTCGTATGATCCGTAAGTTCTCTTATGTCGAGCATAATCAATTAAGTTGATCACTTTTGTGCTTAATTTGATTGCATATTCCGATTAAATTAATCATTGTGATTAATTTGATTGAGTTTTTGGATATAGAAAATCATTCTCATGGTTTTTGGTGTCCAATAACGATCCTTCTTTTCTTTTGAAATTAAGGTCGCTCTTGTTGTTCCCTTGGGAATGACATCTAATGGGGGATAGTTCATTTGAACTTGTGCTTAATGGTCATATCTTGTGGGGTGCGCGGCTGTGGAATTTTAAAGGGGTTATCTTGTATCTTTAAACTCCTTGATGAATGCTATTAACTTCGGCTATATGATTGCATCTAAATTAGATGGTATGTATTTTTTTTCTTTTAGTCATGAAATGTATCTTACGGAAATTTCATTATGATCCCGTTCTTGTACCTTTTCCAATTTTATTGACCAAAAGGGGGAGAATTAATATGTAGTTCACACTACAAATACATATGGTTTTCGGATCATTGTGTAAGGGGAGTGGTTTCCATGTGAGATGGAGTATTGACTAAGGGGGAGTGATACATATCACCATAGTATTATTCTTGAAGTTGTGATACAATTGGACTTTGACACTGTGTAATAATACTATGACACTGTATAACAATGATCAAGGCCGATGCTTTCTCATTGTTATAGCTACAGATATTCAACAATGGTGATGCTAAACTTACAAACTTTGGGATCATTGGAGTACTTGGAAGTGACGAAGATTTCAAGGAATGTTGAAGATTAGAAATGTGGAATAGGAGCTACTAAAGTTTCTTCATCTTTTTTGTATTCCATATGTATTGATAGTTTTGTCACTAAAATTGACAAAGGGGGAGATTGTTAGAGCATTGCTCGGTCGAACTCGCATGCATTGCTATCTCAAGCATGTTTGTCAATGTTAGTGATCAAAACTATAAGTCTTGATTTCTAGTCTACTATAGCTAAGTCTCGGACTAGGATAAAAATTGTAGTTGAGATCAAGGACTTCATGGCGATTCATCATACAAGAAGAAGAACTACTCAAGGAACCGGTGGAACTTCTCGACAAAAAGGTATGTGAAGACTTGAACTTATCTCTCACTCAAAAGTATATCTACTCTATCTCCTACTTCTTGAGACAAAAAGTCGTATGCTATATATAAACTTAGATTATACGCATTTGGTATTTGGAGTCGAGTATACCTCTCCTATCTATATCTCGAAATATATGTTGGTAAGCGTTTCGATTAGATCATGTTTATCTTTACCTAGTGACGAAAGTCATGATATGTTTCAATCACTTTAAAAATTGCTTTGACGAGAAATGGTGTAACAACTATATAACGTCCTCTAAGACTGTTTCAATGGTTGGAATTAGAGTTTAGATTACATAACCAATGATGGACATAAGTATTGTTGTGGAAACACATATTTTCATAAGTCATATCCCTTGAACCAAAGTTTGCGAACTTTGTTGATCAAGAGAAACCAGAAGAATGGCTTGTTGCCAAGTCCGCGAACTACCGAAATTCTCATCCTGAGAAATTCTGCTGGAGTTGACAAACTTGTTACGTGAGTACCAGTCCGCGAACCCAGTCCGCGAACTGGCGGAAAGTCTTTGCCGAGATTTTCTGCTGGAGTTTGTAAACTCTGCCCGGTTTCTTAAGTCTGAGAACCTAGTGTGCGAACTTAAGAAGGTTATATATCTGAAGATGATTTCTGAACTTAAACTTATAAAGACTAAGGAATGCAAATTGCAAACTGTGGCTATAAAGTTCATGAACCGATTCAAGTGAATCAAATCATCTTTTCTTCAATTGTGTCTTGTATAGTACATAAGATTTCCTTGTAATTGAACAACTCTCTAACTAGTTAATTTGAGTCACTTGAACTAGTTATGGTGAAGAAGAATATGGTTGGTATGAAATGCTCATATGGCTAACCTTTTGGTTAATTATTGTTGAACCAACAATGTACATGTTTGGGCACGGTTAACAAACCTAGAAGCGTACATTTCATTTGTGTATAACAAGCTAAGTTTTTGATCTAACGGTTGAGAAATATTATCTTGAATCTAAATCAGGTTTTCATATAACGGTGGATATTGTTTGCTTTGTGACCAAGGCGAAACCCTGATTTGAAAGACTATATAAGGGGACATCTAGCAACTCTGCAAAACTAATACCCACACCTCAGTGTGATACTATTTTGCGTGCTAGAGTCGTTTCTCCTTTAACCTTTGGTTTTCTTCTTCTAAAACCAGGTTAATGACTCAAAGACTTCATTGGGATTGTGAAGCCAGACCGATACTACTTTTATCGTAGTTGTGTGATCTGATCTTGCATCTTCTATCGTGCGAGTACAATCATATTGATTGGCTTGAGATTAATATCTCCGATAGGAAAGATATAAAAAGTAGTCACAAACATCTTCATCTCATTGTTTGTGATTCCGCAACATCTTGTTTCGCTACTATACGATTAAGATTGTTGTGAGGTGATTGATTTATCTAGGCTGTTCTTCGGGAATATAAGACCGGATTATCAATTGGTTCTTGTTCAACTTGATTATTATCAAAAGACGGAACAGAACCTTTAGGGTTTATCCGTGGAAGACAGATTGATCCTTTGATAGACTTGTCTGTGGGAGACAAATTTGTTTATTGTCAAAGCCTGCGATTTTGGGTCGTAGCAACTCTTAGTTGTGGGTGAGATCAGCTAAGGGAATCAAGTGCACAGTATCCTGCTGGGATCAGAGGCGTAAGGAGTACAACTGTACCTTGGATCAGTGGGAGACTGATTGGAGTTCAACTACAGTCCAGTCCGAAGTTAGCTTGGAGTAGGCTAGTGTCTGTAGTGGCATAATACGGTGTGTGTTCAATCTGGACTAGGTCCCGGGGTTTTTCCTGCATTTGCGGTTTCCTCGTTAACAAAATTTTTGGTGTATGTGTTATTTCATTTTCCGCATTATATTGTTTTATCTTTATAATTGAAATAATACAGGTTGTTCGTTAGATCATCAATTAGAGTAATCCAACCTTTGGTTGTTGATTGTCATTGATTTATCCTTGGATATTGGTCTTTGGTAGCATCCAAGTTATTCCTTGTGTTTGATTAAGGACTCGCTGATTTCTATTAGCTCGAATAAATCAAAACAAGAGAGAGATATTGACTCCTTGAGATACTTTTACCTAGATTGAGTCTGACTGTCTAGTTGATTCTCTAGAAAGTATTTCGGAGTTATTCCATACAGATTGCTAAGAGAAATATTGGGTGGTGTTGCTAGACCCCCGCTTTTTCACTTGAGTAATTCTCAATTATTGTCCTTGCACCTCTTAAGTTAGGAACAAGGAAAAGAATACCTGGAATCAGGTGGTAGAGTGAGAATAGTCTCACTATGATCATTGATAATGTATTTGTACATATCATCTGACAGCTTGATCCTTGTGTTCTTCGCCTTTCTTCGGTTGACATTCATCCAGAAGAAAAAGACACAGCTTGATTAACAAATCCGTCAGAAGGATTTCTCTGAGGACGAAATCTAGGACCTCTTGCAACTGGTTCAAAAGGAACAAGAAAGAGAGGGATCCATTTTATAGACTTAGATTTACCAGAATTGTTCTTATAAACACAAAAAATGCTTTCATTAGTAGCACAAGAATTTATACCACTAGAATGCACTTGTGTCCTGTGATGATTTCTAGGAAAGAGATCATTTTTATAAGTTTTCTGGTTTTCTGTGAACAAGTGATTCACTGCAGTAGTCGACCAACTATTTATTCCATTGACAGTGGACAGAAGCAAATTATGAAGTTTGGAAATTTATTTCCTCCTGGAAAAACAATGGATAACATAGTGATTCATTTTCCCACAGAATGTACAGGTTCGTGGAGGAGAAGCAATAAACGACACCTGTTTTAACTTCATAGCCATGTGAGAAGATTGCAAGTTATGTCAACCTTTCTTGACACAACCTTCTTCTGGAGGATATCTCTTCATGTACTGTAAATTATGGGGATCAGTTTGTACAGAAGAATTTTTCCTTAAGACAGATTCTTCCTTTTCAAAGTATCTGCAGTGTGCAATCAATGTTAGATTAGTAACAAAGCATTCAATATTCATTGTTAGATGAAAACCTGATTAGATGCAAGCTAATATCTTTCAACCGTTAGATCTAAAACTTATCTTTTTACACACAAATGAAATGTACGTTTATTTAGGTTTGTGTAACCGTACCCAAATATGTACATCTAGTTGGTTCAACAGTATTTAACCAAATGGTTAGCCATATGAGCACTTTTATCTCAACCATATTCTTCTTTACCATAACTATTTCAAATGAACTAGTTAGAGAGTTGTTTAATTTCTTGGATCTTATAGAAGTATACAAGACACAATCGAAGCAAAAACGATTTGATTCACTTGAACCGATTCATGAACTTTATAGCCATGGTTTGCAAACATGCATTCCTTAGTTAATATAAGTTTAAATTCACTAATAATCGTTTTTAGAAAATAACCAACTTAAGTATGCGGACTGGTACGCGGACTTAAGTACCCGGAATAAGTTTGTTTTGAATTCACAAACTCCAGCAAAAATTCTTGGGAAGAAAACCTCCGACAGTACGCGGACTTGGTACGCGGACTCTAGTTCCGGTATTCTTGAGCAACAAAATATGCATACTTTGGTTCAAGGAATAAGGATTTATACACATATGTGTTTCCACATAGTGTTTATATCCTTCTATGGTTATGTAATCTAAACTCTCATTTCAATCATTGAAACATTTTTAGAGGACGTTATATGATTGTTATTCACAAACCATTTTTCGTCAAAGCCATTTTCAAGTAATTAAAACATAACATGACTTTCGTCACTAATAAAGATAAACTTGGCCAAAGCGAAAGCTTACCAACACATATTTCGATAAATAGATAAGCGAGATAAACTCGGATCGAAATAGCAAATGTGTATAATCAAAGTCTATATAGCAAAACGACTTTTATCTCGAGATAAGATATAGACAAGATAGACTTTTGAGTGATAGATAAGTTCAAGTATCCACGTACCTCTTAGTCGATGAGGTTTCACCAGTTCCTTGAGTAGTTCTTCGTCTTTGTATGATGATCGCCATGGAGTCTTGAGATCAACTACACTTTCTATCCTATTCCGAGACTTAGCTATAAGTAGACTAGAAATCAAGACTTATAGTTTTGATCACTAACATTGACAAACATGCTTGAGATAACAATGCATGCGAGTTCGACCGAGCAGTTCTCTAACAATCTCCCCCTTCTAAATTTTAATGACTAATCTATCAATATATATGAAATAAAAAATAAATAAATAAACTTTGTAGCTTCTCTTCCACATGACTGATCTTCTTGGTTCTTCAACATTATTCGGAATCTTTGTCACTTCTAAGTACTCAAATGATCACAAAGGTTGTAAGTTTAGTATCACCGTTGTTGAAAATTCGTAGACATAACAATAAAAAAACAAGAATTCTCAATCATTGTTATACAGTGTCATAGAATTATTACACAACATCAAATTTCAATTGTATCACAACTTCGACAACAATACTATGGTGATATGTATCACTCCCCCTTAGTCAATATTCCATCTCACATGGAAACCACTCCCCCTTAATAATGATCTGAAAACCATATGTATTTGTAATGTGGACTACACATTTATTCTCCCCTTTTTTGTCAATAAAATTGGCAAAGGTACGAAAACTAGTGGGATCTTCATGAAATTTTCATAGAGACATTTCATGACCAAAAGAAAACACATATCAACTTTTTAGATGTAATCATATAACAGAAGCTAAATGCTTTCATAAAGGAGTTTATAAAGATACAAGATAACTCCTATAATATTCCACAGCCGCACTCCCCACAAAGATTTGGCAATTCAGCACAAGTTCATTTAAAAACTCCCACCCATAAATTGTCATTATCGAAAGAACAACAAGAGCGACCTTACTTTCACAAGAAAAGAAGGATTTCTTTTGACATAACAAATAGAGACCTGGCAGAAAATCAACCTACTAAATCAAATGCAGAATTGAAGTAACACATACCGGAGTTTCAAACTCAATTGCAAAAAAGATCGAGATAAGCACAGGGGAAAGAGTTTTAGGAACATATAATGAACCAAAACAACACCAATAGACTGTCATAAGTGTTGAAATGTAGCAGTGTCTAATGGTTTGGTAAGAATATCAGCCAATTGTTGTTCGGAAGGCACAAATTCCATATCTATGATACCATTTTCATAGAGATCTCGAATAAAATGGTACCTTATATCAGTGTGCTTTGTTCTTGAGTGCTCAACAAGATTCTCAGTGATTCAATTTATCACAGAAGATTTCCATTATTCCAGTTCCAATTCCATAATCAACCAACATTTGTTTCATCCATAGGAGTTGAGTACAACATGAGCCAGCAGCAATATATTCTGCTTCACATGTGGACAGGGATTGTGAATTTTCCTTCTTGCTATGCCAAGACACAAGATTCAGCATACGTAGTAGAAACCCCATGATGTACTTTTTATGTCTTCTACATAACCTGCCCAATCAGCATCTGAATAAGCAGAAAGTTCAGTGTTAGTATCAAAAGTATAAGATAGATATACCTGATTGTGTAATTTAATATCATATGATCCTTTTTGCAGTTGCAAGATGAGATTCCTTTGGATTAGCCTGAAATCTCGCACAACAACCAACACTAAAAGCAATATCAGGTCTAGTGGCTGTAAGATATAAAAGACTACCAATAATAAATCGATACTTTTTTTGATCCACTTTACTCATTTCTCATCTCTATGTAGTTTACCAGTAGTGGGCATAGGTGTCAGTTTTGGAGTTGACTTATCCAGACCAAACATTGAGACAAGATCCTTTGCATATATTTCTTGGGATAAGTAAATTCCTTATGTTGCTGAATTTGTAATCCTAAGAAGAACTTTAATTCACCAACATAGATCATTTCAAATTCTTTTCCAAGAGAGACTTTGAAATATTTTGCAAGTTTCTCAGAAATTGAACCATAAATGATATCATCTACATAGACTTGAGCAGTGACAACATCTTTCCCGCTCCATTTGGTAAACAAGGTTTTATCAGCTCCACCTACCTTTCATAAGAAGAGAAGTAGTAAGTTTTTAGAACCAGGATCTAGGTGATTGTTTTAACCCATACAATGCCTTTTTAAGCTTAAGGACATGATCTGGGATATCAGGATTTTCAAAACCCTTTGGTTGAGCGACATAGACTTCTTCCTTTAGAATTCCGTTTAGGAACACGGATTTTATGTCCATTTGAAACAGCTTAACCTTAAGAAAACAAGCATGAACTAATAACAACCGAATGGACTCAAGGCGTGCCACAGGAGCAAAGGTTTCGTCAAAGTCGATACCTACAACATGTGAGTATCCTTGAGCGACAAGTCTGGCTTTATTTCTGACAATTGTGCCAAATTCATCAGACTTATTCTTGAATATCCATTTAGTACCAACAATATTGATATTGGAGGGACAAGGTACAAGTTCCTATACGTCTTGTCTTTGAAATTGATTTAACTCTTCATGCATTGCATTCACCCAAAAGGGATCACTAAGAGCTTCATCAATATTTCTCGGTTCTACTTGTGAAAGATAACAACCAAAATTGCAAATATTTTAAAGTTGTCCTCTAGTCTTAGCAGCAGAATCTATTCCTCCAATAATACTCTTGGGATCATGATTCCTTTGAACCCAGAGGTGTCGAGGAGGTACACGTTCTTATTCGACAGGAGTAGCCTGATCAGTGCTCTTCTCCTCGTCACTAGAAATTTCAGGGTCAGTAACAGTTGGGATAACTTCAACTGAATCTGGGATTTCTTTAAATTTATCAATTTTCTGAGTTGGAGGAAATTCAACAGGAGGATTATCATGATGAAAATTACTAATATCATCAATGATAACATTCGCGGATTCCATCATGACCTGGGTTCTGAGATTAAACACTCGAAAACCACGACTATCAGAAGCATAGCCAAGGAAGATACCTTCATCACTTTTGGTATCAAATTTCCCTCTTTGTTCTCGATCTTTTAGAATGTATCACTTACTTCCGAACACTCTAAGATAGTGGAAGTTGGGTTTTATACCGTACCATAACTCATAAGGAGTGTTTAGGATAAGACCATAGGTAGACGGTTGATCAAATAACATGTTGTAAAGACTGCTTCTCCCCAAAACCTTAATGGTAAGTTTTTGTTATGGATCATTACCCTGGTCATTTCCTGAATGTTCCTATTTTTTTCTTTCTGTAACTCCATTGGCTTGAGGAGTGATGGGTGGTGAATATTGTTGAATAATTCCCAGTTCGTCACAGAATTCAAACACCTTAATTAGTGTGCTTGAATTCAGTTCAACGGTCGCTTCTAATTTTCTTTAAGTCCCAGTTAGCCCTATTCGAAAAACCACCATCAACATTAAGTCCCCTGCTTAGATCGTAACAATGACATTGTTGCGGGGTAAGCAATGGATGGTGACGGTTAAATATAAAACTTATGAGGCAAGGTAGACAAATGTTTCCAGGATAGAGACCGACTAGGTATTTGAGAAAGATATGCTTAACGAAGTATCAAGTCTTGTAGTGATCGTCCTCCTATCATACGTCAATTGCCTCTAGGTAGATTTCGAAATTTTCTAAACTCCATTGCGCTCGATTGCAAGAGGCCTTGACTTAAGTTGCTTGGAGTCCGGACTGCTGAGTCGCAACGAAAATCTTCTTTAGACTCCTGAACGTTGACTGGAATGGAATTGCGTTCATTCTGACCCTTTATCTCATAGGCTCATTCTTGCCCTTCTTAATGCGATGGTGAAATGCTTGGAATGCTTGTATCGGCAAAATCTTCCGGCTGAGAGGCGTTCTGTTTCCGAAGTGCTGCTATCAAGTCTTCAAGGACTTTGTTCTAAGCGACATCCTTTGAACCATCCTGTGAATCTTGGATGGTTGTATGGAATGGGATGCGATGAGCAGTCCCCAGTTACACATCATATTCGATGGCGTGGCTGGATACGTGAAACCATCTCCGATTTGTACTTTTGGAGTCTTTAATGCACATGTACGGCATCATGTTGAGAATTTTCTGCGGCTCGTAAAGCTTCAACAGTGATGATGCTGATATTAGAAATGAACCGGTTGAGGGACGTGAAGGCATCCTGGCAGTCCCCAGGTGTAATTGTACCGAGCTTATTTTCTCTTGAAAGACGTAATTCCATTGCATTTGCTGGTAAGGTGTTGGAGTGTCTTCAGCCTCTGAAGAGAGCGTTGAGAGGCTTCGGGGGAGAGTGCTGAAGTAGCTTCGAGAGAGAGCGTTTGAAGCGGCTTCTTCTGAAGAGAGCGTTGAAACAACTTCAGGAGAGAGCGTGTGTTGAAGCGGATCTTCTGGAGAGAGCATTGAAACGGCTTCAGGAGAGATCGTTGAAGCACCTTCTTATGGAGTGAGCGTTGAAACGGCTTCAATAGAGAGCGTTGAAGTACCTTCTTATGGAGAGAGCGTTGAAACAGCTTCAGGAGAGAGCGTGCATTGAAGCGTCTTCTTGTGGAGAGGGCGTTGAAGCGACTTCTCCTTCAGTTTGATTTTCGCTTGTAAATTACATGATTCTTGATTGACCGTCTCTATTATGTTGAAGAAATCCTTGACTGACGGTGAAGGAATTTCATGCTGAGTCTCAGTCCCCAAGCGTGAGTTACATGGCTCTATCTTGTATGGTCGATGGGTTTACCATAATAAAGATATCACCATCCGGCCTCCGTACTGGTGATTCAATTATTTCTCTATGGGAAAGTAAAATATGCAGAAGTTCGGATTACCTCTGTCCGTAGTGGTTGTTTCCATGGTGAAGCTCTGGAGAGCAACAACGATTCCTGGCAGCAGCTATGATCATAAGAGACTGGCAGAGAGAGGCATGGTAGCTACTTGCACGAACTTTGAAGTCTCCATATATGATATTTCAAATTGATAGATGCTGTCACGCTGGGTCTCTGAAAAAATAATTAGGGAGAGAGTCGGAGTTGAACCCAATGTTGATGAGGATAGTACGAGTTGTTGATCATGAGGCCTATGTTGTGTTTCATAGACATCCAGGCATATTGCTGGTCTTTAAACAACACATCTGCTCCCTCGAATACGTTTACGTCTTTGGGCATCTTGGAATCCTAATGACAGCGGGCTTGCGTCTCTCTAAATTCAGCATCTTTGAGATGGGTAGTGTTAAGCAGTCTCCAGCGACGCTCTTTGCCTTTATCACCTTTGGGTCGTGTCTTTGAGGAGTAGGGAAGTACCCTCATGCGAATGACTTAACTAATAGGTTCTGCAAATATGATGAAGCTCTTGACATGGAGAGTCTGTGTGTACCTCTTAAGTTCCATGCACAACCTCCTTTGGTGACGCAATTACTTCTTCTACGGGAGACGAAATTCTGAAAGCGACCCTCATAGATGTTGTTGCCGTCGAGCCAGATATGGAATATCTTGGACGTTGTTTTATCATTGTGGCTGTCATGCATGTGGTACTGGAGTTGAAGTGGGCGATTTTGGACACGCAGGATGTTGTATCTCGATGGTTTTTCTCTTGTTGCTTCAGTGAAACCGCTTACAGAAGGTTGAAGGTTGTATTGCATGTTGGTCCGACGTGTCGAAGAAACTTTATCCTCCATTAATGTCATGAGAAGCGTGACTGGGCGCACTGAGGAGGTGGTTTCAAACTGGGAGTTCCACTGAGATGTGTTTATGAAGTTTGAATTCAATGCTTCCCGGTTCTATGAAGGGTTTTCTAAAATCCAGAAGCTGCAAGATGAAACAAACGAAGTTCCCTCCATGGACTTCATTGCTCGGCAAGAGGAGGAGATCGAGAGGCTATTCTTGGAATTGAAGCTGAAGCAGGCTGTTCTCCGCGAAAATGAAAGGCGCTCTTTCCAAAAAGAATAAGTTGTTGCTGAAAGACTTCCCTTGAATAATTGCGCATTTTCTTTTATAGTTACCTTTTAGGTGTCTTGAGTGATGTAAGGAATTCCTTTCACAGTTTGATTTTCTGGTTCTTGAACTAGTAGGTGGTTGAATTTTGGAATTGGTTTATTTTTGAGATGATTTTATGAATGACTTTCTGAAAGGAATTATGCTTGAATCGGCTGAAAGCCGGAATTCTGGTTTTGAATTCGATCATTCTAGGTATCTCGTAAAAATTCCAAATGTTGCATAAAAAGGGAAACATGTAAAAGGAAGATAATGTGGTGTCTAAGAACAACTGCATCATTGACTTCCTTCCTCGATGTGGGACGCATGCGTCAAGTCCCCAGCAGGCTTTTAAAATGTAAAATTATTTAACGAAACTTACTTGTTCACAAGATCTCGGTTGAACGAGACTTGAATTCTCCAAGGGTGATCGCTTCGAATCCAAGTTTTTATGGAGCGCATCGAGAAACCAGTAGTTGGTTCGATCACTTCGATGAAACTGCGCACGTTAATCTTCGGAGAAAGGGGGTAACTCTCCTGAGTTAATCTTCCTTTGGAGAATATGCTTCAGGCTGTTGCATTCACTGGTAAAGTGATGAATGAATCTGCGGCAGTGGCAGTACCTCGGATCCGTCATCTCTTGATCATTTGGATGTTCGTTGTTTCGCTGAAACATTCTTGAGTGATTCGCCCGAACTGCGGATTCTTTCTCGACATGATGACGCGGGCATAGTTATCTTCTTGAGGCTGTTCTCTTGAGGTGTCGGCTCCAGTAGACCTGAAGATGTCCCAGGCTCGCTCTTATCCAGGTTGACATAATAGGCGAACCCTCTATGATGATTTGAAGATGTGTCAAGCTTCCCTTATTATTGTAGATGTATGAATTCCCGAAATTACACCATATTCTGGATCTACGCGTTTTGTTGTTGAAATGATAGTGGATACTCCTGATCTTAAATTGTTAGTAGTGGTGGAATAGAGATAGACCTTTTCTTTTGTGACCTCTGCAGGTGTCTTCCCAGGACTCCACTGGTGTTGAATTTGTTGTCGACTATCTCCATACTGAAACAACGGCTACGCGAATCTTCACTTCGTCTTTCTGGGTGTGGACCCTTTGAGGCATTTATGGCTTGCTCCATACAAAACTTGTGGTGTTGCAGAAAAGGTGATTGCTCCATCCAGATTTCGAGAGAAGCCGTTGCGTTCTTCTAAGTAGTAGTCGCGTCTTGTGTCTCCACGCGGCTTTCTGGTCCTTTTATCTGGGAGATTTACTGGTGCTCAACTATCCAAGGTATTTCCAGTAGCATTGCTTGAAAAAGCATTTTTGTGAAGCTTCTTAGTGAATGGAACAACGGAATTGAAATTGGTTGTTGAACCTAAATTGAGTCTAATGATTGAATTGAATCTAAGATATACCCTTTTGAAATTGAGAAAACTGGAATGAATCTTGAGAAACTGATTTTGCAACCGAGAGATCAATCTCGCACTATGGTCGCCAATTATTTGAGGGTGAAAACTGTTTCTGCTGGTTTTGGTAAATTTGGGTGTGTGTGGATGAGAAACTAATCTAAACCCTAAACAAATGCACTGGACGGGAGTACTTTAGATTCCAGAGATAAATCTGTACAATTCTGGCCTAAACCAAGAAATGGTCGTTCCAGACTTGCTTCGGTCACAAAGTGAAGGAGATGGGGTTGATCTTAGGGAGGGAACCGAAGAAGGTGTTGAGATTATGAAGGTGTTGGCTGTTTATGAATTGTATCAGAATTTTGAACTAGCTTGCATAATATAAGCTATCACTTCTGGGTGTTTTCTGGATACGTAGTTAACAACACTTGGTTTTCTGTGTTGATTCAAAATAGTTGAAGAACCTATTTATACAATTCATTTAAGCGCAATCCTCATCTCGTATGAAGTGAGGAAGTTGAGTGATGGATTAGTGGGGTCATGTAGGTGATTGTCACACGATCATGCGTTTCCCCACTTCCCTCATCATCATTAACCGTCCATATTTCCAGACACCTTCTCGTAACAGCCGCGTTGCACGCCGCACGCTATAAACCGCCAGACCAATACCCCAGTAAGTATCCCCCAGTTTGTAACATGTTTGATGTCTCGAATGAGCGAGTCAAGTCGTGGGACCCTCCGCAAGAAATAGCATACAGTGTTATTAGGTTAAATAACTAAGTTGTTTGTGAAATAAATTGCTTATAATCGATGTGTATAAAGCATCGCTTTCAAATAAGCAACTGAAATATTCGATGTGCTAGAAGCATCGCTGTTTTTGTGCTGGATCAAAACAGTCACGGATTGAGCGTCTCAAAAGGAGCGTGACCGCTCTCTTTCAGGGAGTTGGTAGGAGCTACACACGCATCCCAAGGAGTGGCCGGTCAGTCCCTATAGGAGAGTGGCGACTGGTGGCCATTCTAAAATCCTATCGGTCGATCCAGTTTAGATATGGACCGCTTAAATTGGCTATCCAAGTTGAGTAGCTGAGATGATTTGCGGCAGTTAATGACTGATGTTGAAGTAGAGTGAATGGCCACTTTTGGGTGATCGCTCGGAGGTCACATGAGAAAGCTGTGGCTTGGACGATTGCTCCTCACGGAAGAATGGTCGCCAGTGATCGCAGCGTCACCCTATTGGTCATATGGAATCCAATCTGAGTCGTTCGACCAAGCTGGCAAAGATGGACGAACGCGATTGATTTGCGGCAGTTGCATAACGCCGTTTGTTCAATTTAGGGTTTACGCACGTGCCTAATTTGGCTGGTCGAATCCAAGAACTAGGTGCTAATTTGAACAGACCGATTGGGCATGCATAGAGTCGAGCCGCCGGCGTGCATGCATACAACTCTTGGTCCATCAAAATTGGATCTAGGCCACTCGACTCGGCCGGCGAAGATGAGTGGCCAAGATCAATTTGCGATTGCCGCAAAATGTAAATTAGGGTGTTGGTCGGCCGCGGCTACTCTAGTTCGATCGATCAATCAGATGCTTCATGGACCTCCCACAGGTAAGTCGATCAAATATGGATGGAGTTGGGCCGACGGTGAACTCGTGTGCACCTTCCTGATGGTCCAAAACGTGATCTAAGACATCCAAATAGGCTGGCTAAGTTGGATGGTCGTGATCGATATAAGACGCTAGTGTACGTCCGCGACCCAAATTTAGGGTTTAGAAGCATCACGCCTGACATAGTTTGGGAAAACTTTTTATTTCTCTATGGTCTTGTCGTGGGCAAACCGATCGAGTGGGGGGAAAGCTGGGCTACCGCTGGACACGCCCACGCTTCTTTGATCACTCAATATGCGATCTAATCCATCCAACTAGGCCGGCTAAGTTGTACGGACGTGATGCGTTTTGAGACCGTCTTTGCCGGTCTCAATTCGTTTGAGCTATTTTACGCAGAGTGAATGCCCATGTTTGGGTAAGCGATTGATCACTCTATAGGTTTGCCGCATGCAAGTCAATCGACTAGGGAACTAGTGGGCCCGCCAATGATCATGTTAGCACTTCCTTAACCGTTGGTAGGAGGATCCAGACTGGCAAAGTTGGACGTTTGTGATGCTTCTGAGACTGTTTTGGATAATCTAGCTCGTTCGAGCTTCTTTTAACAGCGTGATCACCCTGTTTAGGGTTGGCGTTTGACAGCGCTGGAATCTGTTTAAATAAAGTCCAATTGGTTGGGACACTAGTAGGCCCACCGGCGGTCAATACGGTGATTACCTAGTTCTGCCAGGAGTGGTCTGGGTTTGCTAAAACATGCAGTCAAATTGTATGGCCGTGATTGTTTCCGAGACTGATATTAACAGTCTATATTTTCCTTAAGGAATTCAAGCATGATCGAGCCAACCTAAAAGTGCGCCGATACGAGATTCTCTTTGTCAGAGAGTGATGCAGCCTGTGTGGGTACTTTCATGCAGACTTCAATACTGAAACTTCGGGAGATTCATGCTAATATGCTGAGAGTGAACATTAATCGTCATGTCATGCCAATATTGAGGGTTCTCTTGCGGAACATAGCGTATGAAAATACAAGGCACACAATGCATTAAATGGATAGTGCTACTAGGAAAATTCGTAGAATATTCGGGATTGTTAGCACCATTCTGAATGAATTCCATACATATTAAATTGCTCAATGAGTGAAGAGGTTTTTTCCACTCATCACTTCTTAAATGGCTTTATACCCTTGAAGGGCGTCCGCGCATTAAATACAGGGTTTTACAGTTTTAGCCCTATTCGAAAAACCACCATCAACACCCTTATAAAGATGCCTTTGAAATTTTGGTGACGTATGTTACACCTGGTTTCTATGGAGGCTCAAATTTTCGAGTGTATACATATGTGTTAATAATTGATCCAGGGACATTATCTGGTGGAGAAGCCGTCGGAGCCAATTACATCAATGGTGAACGGTCAAATACTTTTATCACTCCGGTGTGTAACAATGGTCTTATTGATTTGTTTCATGTTAGAACACACCTATGTTTTATGGAGAATCACTGCGTCGATCACAGAAGTGTGACTATTCGAACAGGTGCTTTCAAGAAGGAATATTTACACATATTTTTCAGGTTCTTCTAGTTCTTTTCGTCAATCATAGTGCATGCTGCGAAAATTCTACTATTCTTCGTGACTAAAATATGGTATATTTTCCTGGAGTTGCTGTGTATATACCAGACTTGGAAGAAAAGTTTCACTTCTTTGCAGTTTAAGACTCCCGATAATGAGTTTCGAGTCTATGGTTTAACTACGCAGCTCACGCCTACTCTGGCAAGAGGCGTATTCCATAAAATCAACGGAAAAGCTTCTGGTTATGTGAATCATGAAAAAACTATTTAAGAGTATAATGAAGCTCAAAGTTTATTAAAAAAAGGCTATGGAGATATTTGAAGTGTTTAAATAGACACTGATTGATGATAAAGCTGAAATTTTCGAGGAACATAAACATGAAAAAATGATGCATAGTTTTGTTCAAGATCCTGTTTCCAAATTCAAGGAATATTACCTTGATATTTTGTAGTCATCCTTACATGCTGACGAGAATCAACCTGAGGTTTCCAAAACCAATGATAGTATGGAATCAGTTTTGGTGGAGGTTTGCAAACTGTTAAGTATGCTTGAACTACTGATCTTTCTCATGTCCAAGGTTGGTAATCAAGTTGTTAATATCGACTTACATAATGACAATAGATGGAAACATTTCATTGATGTTAATGGTGAGAAATTTTAATTTCCTACATGACTTTACTTTAAGTTACATTCCTCCAGATGGACGAATTATGTTCGATTGCGCATCTTTCGTTAACTTTGGTAATTACTTCGAGAGAGGTAAAGGAAATTTAAAGTTCAACGAACTATGCAACTCATCTGAATAGTATCTGAGCTGAACAAAGGTAATTGTATACTACCTTGTACACTAATTTTGGTCAGAAAATAATGGATCGCGAGTAGCTGCAACAAGGGTTAACTGAAGTTATGCAGAACTGTTGGGAGGTCATGCTGTGGTCTTTGATCGTGGAAAATTAACACGAGATAGTCTTCTATACAAAGAAATATTTTGGGTCAACCAAATGGAAAGAGAAGAAAGGAAGTTAGTATTCACTACGGATGTGGTTGACACTATTACCACATTCTTTTCGCCATTTACTGCTGCGACATTTCTAGATATCATTATCGATGCTAGATGTTATGTCGAAATTAGAAGACTTGGTTGGAGAATGCTATTCCAATTTTTAGATCAGCGGAGGAGTAAAACAGTGAAATGCACTTTCGAAAGTGTAGTTCAGAAGTTGGAAGACACACATGCTTTACTCGAGGAAGTCATTGCTGGCATGATTTTCATTACCACTACTAATGACTTGAATTTTGTCTTTGATCGTGGAAAAGTTAAGCACATCTTTTATGATGCTTTGAGACGCATTTCTTGGATGTTTCGGTTTGTGATCTCTAGAGCTACAAATTTTGTGTTTGATCGTGGTAAGCCGGTAGATGTGACATCTACATTTTTCATGGAGGAAAACGAAATTATATTCTTTGATGACAGCTCGAAGTCTAGAGCAATATATGGAGAGAATAAGGTTTTTATTTTATTAACTAACTCGAGGACGAGTTTCATTCAAAAAGGGGGGACTGATGTAGGACATCCAATGCTTCAAGATGGTATCAACTTTGTCCAGTTTCTCCCATAACAACGGCATCAACTTTGCCAAGTTGCTCCCATAAGTTTACTTGCTTTGCAAGTCTTTTACTTTCCTAGTTTACTTAGAATTTCCTTTTCTTTATTTTAGTCGGTTCTTGTAGAACTTATATAAAGGCTATGCCTTCTTGTTTAGGATATACAATCTTTTATGAAACAATATTATTATCAATCTTATTCGTTTATATGAATTCTCTTTTATCTTTTCTTAATCTCTTTATCAATTTCATATTATTCGTATCTCTTTTGTCTCTTCGTATCACCTGCAATCTCCGTATTGCCTTCTTCTGAACAAGTTCTACATTACAATACTTTCTTGTTTAGGATTTCTTGTTAGTTTTGTACGTCCTTCTAGAGAAGCAACCAGTTGTTAAGTTTTCTTATGAAGATTACTAGTAAATTTCAGTCTCTTTTGGAAGCACATACAAGTATGTTGAAAGTGATTAGAGGAATCACAAAACAAACATGGACCAACATCTTTAAGCTCGTCTGAGCAGTTCTGAGTCATATCAGTTTCCACAACATCTGGACATTGTTTATCATCTGACTTACAACTATTCTTCATAGAAAAACAACTAGAGTTATTCAAATACATCAAAGGAGTTTTGACATATTTCAAATTCTTAAGCATTGCAATTTCTGCAACAAGATCATAGTTGATCCGGATTTGTTCATCCAACTATTTCTGGAGAATAACTAGTTTATCAGTACTTTCTTTACGATTGTTTTTAATCTTGGTGAAGCGTTTCTAGAGACTTTATTGTCCATAAGTCAGATCGCTACAAACACATACTGATAATGTCTTTAAACGTGTTTGCCTTCTCTGATACCAATTGAAAAAGCGGGGGTCTAACAACCACACCCAATATTTCGATTAGCAATCTGTATGGACTAAATCCAATATACTTTTAAGAGAATAAACTAGTCAGTCAGACTCAATCTTAACAAAAGTATATCAATGTGTTATATCTCACTTTCTCGAATCAATACTTGCTCAATCAAATGGAAATCTACGAGTCTAATTGAATACAAGAGAAATCACTTGAACGGTACCAAAGACCAATGTTCAAGGATCCATCAATTTCCAATCAACATCTAAAAGTTGGATTTCACAATTGATCGATATAATGCACAACCTGTGATATTTCAATTATATAACAAAATATAATGCGAAAAAGAAATAACACAGACACCATAAGTTTTGTTAACGAGGAAATCGCAAATGCAGAAAAACCCCGGGACCTAGTCTAGATTGAACACATTGTATTAAGCCGCTATAGACACTAGCTTACTACAAACTAACTTCGGTCTGGACTGTAGTTGAACCCCAATAAAACTCACACTGATCCAAGGTACAGTTGCGCTCCTAACGTCTCTGATCCCAGCAGGATAATACGCACTTGATTCCCTTAGATGATCTCACCCACAACTAAGAGTTGCTACGACACAAAGTCGAATACTTTAATAAACAAATCTGTATCACACGGAAAAGTCTACGGTAATAGATAAATATGTCTCCCACATAAATACCTACGAGTTTTTGTTCCATCTTTTGATAAATCAAGGTGAACAGGAATCAATTGATAACCCAGACTTATATTCCCGAAGAACAGCCTAGAATTATCAATCACCTCACAATAACATTAACCGACTAGCGAAAGAAGATATTGTGGAATCACAAACGATGATATGAAGGTGTTTGTGACTACTTTTATATCTTTCCTATCTTAGATATCAATCTCAAGACAATCTTACGATTGTACTCAACTACGATAGAAACAACAAGATCAGATCACACAACTACAAGAAAGTAGTATCTGTCTAGCTTCACAATCCCAGTGATGTCTTCAAGTCGTTAACCTACAAGGTCTCGAGAAGAAACCTAAGGTTAAAGGAGAATCTACTCTAGATAATACAACTAGTATCACACATGAGGTGTGGGTATTAGGTTTCCAAGTTGCTAGAGTTCTCCCTTATATAGACTTTCAAATCAGGGTTTGCAATCAATGTTAGCTTAATAACAAAACATTCAATATTCACCGTTAGATGAAAAACTGATTATATTCAAGATAATATCTCTAGATCGAAAAATTAGCTTGTTACACACAAATGAAATGCACGTTTATTTAGTTTTGTGTCACCGTACCCAAACATGTACATCTAGTTGGTTGAACAGTAGTTAACCAAATGGTTAGCCATATGAGAACTTTCATATCAACCATATTCTTCTTTACCATAACTAGTTCAAATGACTCAAATGAACTAGTTATAGGGTTGTTCAATTGCTTAGATCTTATAGAAGTATACAAGACACAATCGAAGAAAAAACGATTTGATTCACTTGAATCGATTCATGAACTTTATAGCCACGATTTGCAAACATTCATTCCTTAGTTAATATAAGTTTAAGTTCACAAATAATCATTTTTAGAAAATAACCAACTTAAGTACGCGGAATTAGTTTGTGTTGAATTCACAAACTCCAGCAGAAATTCTCGGGAAGAGAACCTCCGACAGTACGCGGACTTGGTACGCGGACTCTAATTCCGGCTTTCTTGAGCAACAAAATACACATACTTTGGTTCAAGGAATAAGGAATTAGACACATATGTGTTTCCGCACAATGTTTATATCCATCTAAACCCTCCTTTCAATCATTGAAACATTCTTAGAGGACGTTATATGATTGTTATTCACAAACCATTTATCGTCAAAGCCATTTTCAAGTAATTGAAACATAACATGACTTTCGTCACTACTATAGATGAACTTGGCCAAAGTGAAAGCTTACCAACACATATTTAGAGAAATAGATAAGCGACATAAACTCGGCTCAAAATAGCAAATGTGTATAATCAAAGTCTATATAGCAAAACGACTTTTGTCTCAAGATAGGAGATAGAGTAGATATACTTTTGAGTGATAGATAAGTTCAAGTCTCCACATACCTCTTAGTCGATGAAGTTCCACCAGTTCCTTGAGTGGTTTTTCGTCTTTGTATGATGATCGCCATGGAATCTTGAGTTCAACTACACTCTCTATCCTAGTCCTATACTTAGCTATAAGTAGACTAGAAATCAATACTTATAATTTTGATCACTAACATTGACAAACATGCTTGATATAGCAATGCATGCGAGTTCGACCGAGCAGTGCTCTAACAATATACCAGTTATAACACATCAGGAAAAACCGAAAATAAAAATGCTGCGACTTATGTAATATGATTCTAAAGTAGTAGTTAGTGTATGTCTTAGGGGTTCTAATTTTCCTCTATGCTAGCTTATATCATCTATGGAATTTGAACTCATATGTGAACTCATAACTGAACTTGAGAAATTTACTGAAATTTTCTATCTTTTGGTTGTTCATATCATTCTTCAAACTTAAGAAATGTCTCATGAAACTGAATTTCATTGGGTATTGATTGTATGTTATTTTACTGAATATTTTGTTCAAATGGAAGACTTTGTTGTTCAGTGTGGCATTCAAAGTGTCTCTCAATGGTATTCTTCCTGGATTTGGCCTGATTTTTGAAACTGAGCTATTGGGTATATTAATTGTATGTTTTTGGCCTGAATAAAATGTTCAAATGGAAGACTTTGTTGTACAGTGCGCACTCAATGTGTATCTCCTGTAAGATTTGGCCTGGATTTGTCCTGAAAATATTGCAAAAAATTAGTAACGGACGGAAAAAGTTGCTAAATTTAGAACCAGAACAATTAAACCGGTTCCGGCTAAGTTTAGCCGTTCTATGTTTTTTTGGTTCTAAATTTCGCAACTATCCTAGAGCAGTTGCGACAAAAGTATAGCAACAACAACCAACAATTGCTAAATATATTCACAACAACCAAAACCGTTGCAACGCCGGGAAAAAAAACAGCTGGGTGAACACAAAATGGAGACAGTATCGGTGGAGGGACGGGTCATTACAAACACAAAATGAGATATGTCAACAAACTTCAGCGAAGAGCAAATCGATTAGCAAACAAGCTCAAACTTGTTCAAAAATCATCAGAGGTATGTAGACACATCTCTTCTTCAAAGAAGTTAGATTCCAAAGAAAAGACTAGATCATTAGAGAGAAATTTACGGTCTAAACACTATGAAGAACATGGCTCTATGAATTCCTTTAGAAAAGGTTATGATGGACATGTTATTGTTCACCCCAGCACAACTTAATTGTGTTGGTTAGTGCATATTGTCTTATGTGCCTGATCAAATGAGGCAAGATTATGCACACCTCAGGATTTAGGAAAAAGAAAATTGTTTTATATATTTTGATTTATTTATTTATTTTGCTCTACTGAGCATTGTAAGTCTAGAATTCGTGCCTCATTTCATATCTAATTGATATTGGAAAGGATTTCCCTGTTTAATCAATAAAAGAAGGTTATTCTCGACAATTCAACCCTCTTTAGGGTTGAGAGTTATGCGTGCGTGAACTTATGTGTTTAAAAGTTCTGTAACCCTACATTCCTTTTTCCTTCACTTGAAACTCTTTTTATTATAAGACTGCTTGTTGAGATTATCTTGTGATTTCCTCTCACAATTCTGCTCGTGTGGATACTCCAGGCTTTATGTCTTCTGATGGAAAGATGTTAATATGATCGTTAAGCCATCAATCATGAAGGAAAACGATAAATCTCTATTACCTCAAATTTTGAAAAGAAAAATAAGGAATGTGAGGAAGCCAATAGCTATTCCTTCAAATTCTCAGAAGTTTTCTGGTGTTCTTGAAGAGTTGAAGGAAACAAGGAAAGAGATTCATGAAATAAAGGCTATTACTTTGAGAACACTTGAAATTTCAGAAGGCTCTGGTTCAGTATCAGGTCATAAGGTTTGTTGGAATTGACTCCTTTATTCATGAACATTATGTTCCCATGGATGTTGACAACAAGGAGTTCGGGGACGATAAATAATTTTTCAGAGGTCTCAATTTCTAGGGAACTTCTTATAAGAATTCATTCTTATGTTTTTAAGAAGGATAACTAGGTTTTTGAATAGCTATTATTGTGAGTACACGTAGCTATTGCCAACGTTTTCATCTTGCAATGTTTTTAGATTTATTTATTTAAACTCTAAAGTTGATTTGGAAGATGATTTTTGCAGTATTAATCTTTATGGTTTTATATATTGCAAATTGTTATCGGATATGTTGTTTACGTCCGTGAACCTTGACTGTCTCATACTTGTTCAAAAGTTAACTCTATTACATGTCGGTATGAAAGTATTGAAAAAAAATAGAATGAACTTTTGACTACAAAAGTTAAGCCTTTTATGTCATTATGCAAATATTGATGGAAGAAAGGATGGACTTTTGTTTACAAAGATTAAGTATATTATATGTCATTGTGCAAATAGTGATGAAAAATAGAATGAATCTTTGATTATTCTGCAGTGTTGGTCTTTCCCTGATCCACATTTTTGTGTGTATACTGTGTTGCTCCGTAATTTCTATTATGTTGAGTGATGAGTGCCAAATAATGTATATATTTATCCCTTTTTGTTGGCATTTAACTCATCTTTTGTGCAGTAATTCTACATTTTATCCCATATTCTGTATTTTCATTGTTTTCAAGAATAAATATTTTTATTAATTAATTTTGCATTTTTAGGTAATAAATAAAGTCTGGATGACTTGCGGAGCAAAAAGAGCAGAAAAGTAGTGAAAAGCCGGGAGAAATCACGCAAGGAAGCCGCGAAGAATGGTGCGCACAACCTCATTTTCTACACACAAAAACGCCTCCGTTATCAGCCATCAGATCAGTTCTCAGAAGCATCCGATGGTCGCTCCTTCATAGAGCATCAAAATCTGAAGTCTCTGCCAAGCACCACAGCGCTGAAATTCCAAGCCTTCAGATTAGATGGTAGTTGAATCCAACGGTTGCTCCCTTGCTGTGCATCAAAGTTTGATATCTCCGCCTTACACTACAGCACCTAACCTAATCTAGCACCGTTCGTTTCGTTGTATCCCTTCATCTGACGGTCGCTCCTCGCTTGCCTCCGCATCACCGTCCGATCTACCTACCAGCTCCACATCCCACGGCTCATCCTCGCTGTTCATCCAATTTGCTACAACCGCCCAACACCCAAGCACCCGAACCCTATGACCTAACCAAACACCCCCTTCTTCCCAAAACAGTCGAGCTCTCCTTCTCCCCCATCTCCCCATTCCTCTGCAGAAAACCCATGTCACCACCATCTCTACCACCTAACCTCCACCAAATCACTACCAAACACCACATCATCACTCCCTACCTATCTATACCCCTATTCCCTCCATCTCTCACGTTTCATCCATGAAACCCTAGGCGTGAGAGGTTGATGAAATAGGTGACCTAGAGATGAAATAGGAGCATGGGAAAGGTACCAGGAGAGTCAGAGGAAGAATGGGTCGAGTTTAATTTGATGTTGCTACATCAAATTAGGTAAAAAAATCAAACCCTAGTCTACTGTTAATTTGGGAATTTTTTTTGGTAGAACCCTAATTGTGTCTGTGGGTATAAATAGCCTTGTGGGTGTTGTTGTAAAACTTTATGCTGGACTAGCCAGTGTCCAGGACTTTCAAGTTCTGTTAAAATTGTTCTGTTAATATTTTTTTTCTTCAATGTGTTCTGTTCAATTTCATTGCATATGTTAAAATTGTTGCTCCTGTTTAATCATGTGTTCTGTTAAAATTGTTATTATCCTGTTAATGTGCTTGTTTTGATGCATTGTGTTGATAAGTTCCTTTGATAATGTTCCTTTGTTAATGTTCCTGTTATGTTCCTGTTAATGCTAGGCTAGAAGCCTTTGAAGCACTGAATTGATTGAGTAATGGAAGAAATCAGTGCTCATAGCAAGCTGATTATCTTGCCATTCCATTTTTGTATGCTTAGGATGCAATGTGTTGATTGAGCATTGGGAGAAATCAGTGCTCATAGCAAGCTGATTATCTTCCCATTCTATTTGTATGCCTGTATTCTTGCCTTAGCTTTGCTTTGTTACTTCTTCTCCACATCCCTGCCCTTGGCCTTAGGCCTTGGTTCATTTATCTTGTTCACACTGTTTTCTTCATTGTCATCTTTCTTTTGCTGTTTAGTTTTTAGTCTGTTTAATCTTTGCTGTTTTTGCCATTCTTTTGTTCTCTGGTTTGCTTCCAATTTGGCCTAGAGCCACTGTTTACACTCCATCTTTGCCTTGTGCTGCATTGCACTGTTTTCTTCCCCTGCACTGCATTGTGCACTTGCTTGTTCTGCTGCTTTCCTTCCTCTTTGCAGTGCTGCTGCTGTGCAAGGCAGCAATTCTTGTTCTCCCTGTTCTTGTTACTGCATTCTAGTTGGATGTTGTTCTTGTTGCTGTTGCTGTGCTGCCTTGTTCACCCCTAGCTGCCACTGCTGCTGTTGCAACTGAGCTTGGCTCAGCTAAGACCACAGTTCATTTCAAAGACTGCTGAAGCCCAAAGTCATTACTAAAGCCCACTGTAACAGTTCACTTTCTAAAAGCCCATCAGTCCACTGAACAGTTACAAAGCCCAGGTCATAAGCTACAAAGCCCAAGGTTTGGTTCACAACAAAAGGCCCAGAAATAGGTTCAGAACAATAAAAGCCTAGCTTAACCTGAGGCTCATCCAACTGAGCCCAAGGCTCAGTTCACTCCATTGAACCCAAGTTCAATTCCAAGCCCAACAGTCCAAAGGGTATTCAAAGCCCATTGATATTCAAGACCCTTTGGTATTCAAAGCCCATTAGCAAATTTAGAGCCCAAATAGCTATAAACACTCCAAAACACACCCGATCTCTGTGGATCGACCCGTACTTGCACGAGCTACAACCGACGACCGTGCACTTGCGGTATTACTGTAGGACCGCGCTTTTATTACGCTTAATTTTCATACTCCTCCGGGCCCACCAAGTTTTTGGCGCCGTTGCCGGGGATTGGTGGTGTGTTTTTCTTGTTGTTTTATTAGCTATTTTTGCATTTCACTGCATAGCATTTGCATCTGCATCTGCTTCACTTCATTTGCTGTTGGACCTGCTGTTCTGAACCTGTTTTTCCTCTGCTGGGACGCCACCAAGGAAAAGAACCAAAACCCAACTGGGTTTTTGCAACAATATCAGAGCAGCTGGGCTGTGCTTAAAAGGTAACCCATTTAAGAGAACCCGAATTGTGGGCTTCCAATTTTTTAATTGTGGGCATGTAATATTAAAGCCAATTTTTGGGCTTCTCTTATTTTCTGTTGGGTTTGTAATAATTTATTTGTGGGCTTGCTTGTTTGTTTAATTTGTGGGCTTGTATTTAATTTGTGGGCTTGTTTAAATTCTTTCATTGGACTTGTATTTTGGACTCTGGGTTTAAACCCAGCTGAGCTTGTAACCGATTGTGGGCTTGCTTCCACTCAAGAGTAGACCTCGAAACCAAAGTTTTAAAACAAACGTCGGGCCTTAACCAACTGGGCCAAATTAAACTTTCAAAGTTAAAACTTAGTGTCTCGTGGGCCACAGCCTTCCTCCCATTCCATTAGAGGACCAACAGTGGGCGTGCTCCCATTTCAAAAACCAAATTTTATTTTCTTCATTTTATTGTTCTTAAAAAAAAAAAAAAAAAAAAAAAAACTTTACTTTTCTCCATTAAAAAAAAAAAAAAAAAAAAATTTCTTTTGCTCCCAATTTTAAAACCAAATTTCTACTTTGCTCCCATTTTTAAACCAAATTTTCTTTTCAAATATATCCCATCAAAACCAAAATTTTCCCATAAAAAAACCAAATTTTTGAAAACCCATTAAAACCAAATAGTGGGCTTTGTGTCTTTTCAAAATGGGCCAACCTCGTGCTCTCCATGAATACATGTATCCGTCAATAAAAATTCCATTATCATGTATTGTATTACCTCAAACCAATAACCCTTTTAAAATAAATGCAAGCATGATACAAATACTTCCTATATTTCGAGGGTTCGATTCTGAGAACCCCTATACTCATGTAAGAGAGTTTGAACAAATTTGTCGGACTATGCAACCTGATCATATGTCCGAAGACTCTCTGAAATTGCGTTTGTTTACATTTTCTTTAAAGGAAAGGGCCAAAACATGGTTTTACGGTTTGAGACCACAATCAATCAACACTTGGGACCAACTCACAGATCTATTTTTCAAAAAATTCTTTCCACATCATAGGACCATCGCTATTCGTCAAAGTATCAATTGTTTTGTCCAATTGGATGAGGAAACTGTTTTTCACTATTTTGAACGTTTTAATGATTTGTTGAGTGAATGTCCGCACCATGGATTTGAGAAGTGGAGACTTGTCGTCATCCTCTATGAGGGACTAGACTTTAAATCTCGAACCATGGTTGAGTCTATGTGTAATGGTGAGTTTATTGATAAATCTGTGGATGATGCATGGAATTTTTTAGCCGAGATTGCAGAGAAAACCCATCAATGGGAATCCGTTAGGGAAACAGGAACAACACCACATGATATGAATCACCCCCATGAATTAGAGTTTTATTCTTGTAATAGCTCCGACCTTAGGATTGAAAATTATCCTAGATTGCAAAATCCCTATCATGATGATGATGATGATTATGATGTTATGTTAGAAGAACATGTCTATACTGAAAATGTTATGAAACCTTTGGGTTCAAATACATTAGGCTTCTCTGCCCCGACCTTAATGCATGATATTTCTTCTAGTATTCCATGTGATGTTTCCCCTGATGTGCCGATACACGAGAATAAATCTGTTGATTATGTTGATAATTCTGATTGTGATCTTGCCAATTTGATTGATGATTGTGAGCATGATGTGACATGTGTAGATGAGTTAGAAGATTTTGATTTGATTGATAATGATATGCCTATTCTTCTACCTAAGTCACAATCTGATGGCCTTCCACCCAACCTAGATTTGGTTTGTACCCATATTGTCAAACCGATTTTTCTGAAAATTCCTAATCTAGGATTGGAACTGTGTGCTTCCCAAGTCCTCTTGGACTATTTTGCTTCAAAATATAACACTTTTAAAGAGCCACAGTTGGAATGCATTTCTTTGCCCATCCCGAAAACAGTCCATTATGAGTTAGACCTTTTGAATCCTGAACCCCTAAAATTGTTAGATTTTGTGCTTAAAAGTGAACCTGTTGAAAAATTTTGGTTTATGGGTGATTCATTCGGTTTTTCACTCTCACTCCCATTTAAGTCCAATTTTAGTGTTTTGAAACTTTCTATGTCTCTACACTTTGTCTTTTGGGTTGATCCTCAACTCTTTAGATTGTTAGTGTATGGTGAATTTTTTTGTATATAATCCAGTAGATAAAATTTCTTAAAAACCCTTTTGTTCCTTTTGTATATATTTTGCTAATCCAATATGATCTCGGCTGAAATATGTTGGATCTTTTTGCCTTGAAAATAACGGAGTTTTAATTCTGCTTTCGCCGAAATCGGGTATTCTCTCTCCTTTTACTCTACTCAGCATGTCCCTTTCCATATGTTGCATTTTAATTCTTTCCATATTTTGAAACATTGAGGACAATGTTTAGTTTAGGTTTGGGGGTATAGAGTAGATACCATGATAATTTGCCATAATTGAAAACGAACTCCATCTTTTTGAAAAAATTGAAAAATTCCAAAAAATTAAAAAATCAAAAAAAAAAAAAAATGAAAAATCATAAAAATGGAGCTCATTTACCTTGAAATGTTGACTCTTGTGCAAATATGTATTTTTATTAGGAGTCTTAGTCTAGATATTTAGGCACCCTGATTCTAGCACAATTCACATAGTGATAAGAAATTTGCACGCGCACGATCTACCAATACATGTATGGCCTCGATCTTCAAGGTGTTTGATAGGAAGTTACGATTGCCAATCACTTTAGAATACTGAACGAAACTTGACTAGCTTGTTCTTTGGTTGGTTGGGATAGAAGGTGGAGGTTACATTAAGAAAGACAACCATCGAATTTAACTGGGTGCATCAAAAAGGGCTACCTCTTGCAAAGTGTCATGTAATTTTTGTTTCCTTTTGTATATGTATCAAAAGTGTTTCCTTCTTAAAAAAAAAAAAAAAAAATCAAGTACTTATCAATTCCATCATCTCTTGTTCCAAAAATAAAAGAGAATAGTCAATGTAAATAAGAGTCATGTAAAGAGTCATTTTGTTGTTTCATTGTAATAAGCAAGGAGGGTGTATGCCATTGATGTACAACGCGAGTAATTGTGAAATACCTCCAACTCATTCACAATTCTCGTAAAGTCCGGACAACTAGCTAGATTTCGACCTCAGTTCTTAGCCTGAGAAACTATCTCTTGGTGATTAGTAGTCATAACTTCAGATCTTTCTTTACACATGTGTAGATACACTTTACACTCTTATCACATGTCTTTTTTTTGTTATCAGTGCTAGGATTGTGCCTTTGATAGCTAGATTGACATCTCCATTTTGCTGTGAGCTTAACTGTTTTGCACATGTCACATTTGATGGAATCTGAGCTTATATTTTGACCTAGAACTTTGTAGGTACGTTCTAAGCAAACCTTCACGAGACTTCAACTCGTCCACTAGGGACACTTAGTGGTTTAAAAGGCTTAGTGCATATGCTAAATGCATTCGAGAGACCAGCGACAGTGGTATAGTTAGGATTTCCTTAGTTTTGTTTTACTTGAGGACAAGTAAAATTCAGGTTTGGGGGTATTTGATGAGTGCCAAATAATGTATATATTTATCCCTTTTTGTTGGCATTTAACTCATCTTTTGTGCAGTAATTCTACATTTTATCCCATATTCTGTATTTTCATTTTTTTCAAGAATAAATATTTTTACTAATTAATTTTGCATTTTTAGGTAATAAATAAAGTCTGGATGACTTGCGGAGCAAAAAGAGCAGAAAAGTAGTGAAAAGCCGGGAGAAATCACGCAAGGAAGCCGCGAAGAATGGTGCGCACAACCTCATTTTCTACACACAAAAACGCCTCCGTTATCAGCCATCAGATCAGTTCTCAGAAGCATCCGATGGTCGCTCCTTCATAGAGCATCAAAATCTGAAGTCTCTGCCAAGCACCACAACGCTGAAATTCCAAGCCTTCAGATTAGATGGTAGTTGAATCCAACGGTTGCTCCCTTGCTGTGCATCAAAGTTTGATATCTCCGCCTTACACTACAGCACCTAACCTAATCTAGCACCGTTCGTTTCGTTGTATCCCTTCATCCGACGGTCGCTCCTCGCTTGCCTCCGCATCACCATCCGATCTACCTACCAGCTCCACATCCCACGGCTCATCCTCGCTGTTCATCCAATTTGCTACAACCGCCCAACACCCAAGCACCCGAACCCTATGACCTAACCAAACACCCCCCTTCTTCCCAAAACAGTCGAGCTCTCCTTCTCCCCCATCTCCCCATTCCTCTGCAGAAAACCCATGTCACCACCATCTCTACCACCTAACCTCCACCAAATCACTACCAAACACCACATCATCACTCCCTACCTATCTAGACCCCTATTCCCTCCATCTCTCACGTTTCATCCATGAAACCCTAGGCGTGAGAGGTTGATGAAATAGGTGACCTAGAGATGAAATAGGAGCATGGGAAAGGCACCAGGAGAGTCAGAGGAAGAATGGGTCGAGTTTAATTTGATGTTGCTACATCAAATTAGGTAAAAAAATCAAACCCTAGTCTACTGTTAATTTGGGAATTTTTTTTGGTAGAACCCTAATTGTGTCTGTGGGTATAAATAGCCTTGTGGGTGTTGTTGTAAAACTTTATGCTGGACTAGCCAGTGTCCAGGACTTTCAAGTTCTGTTAAAATTGTTCTGTTAATATTTTTTTTCTTCAATGTGTTCTGTTCAATTTCACTGCATATGTTAAAATTGTTGCTCCTGTTTAATCATGTGTTCTGTTAAAATTTTTATTATCCTGTTAATGTGCTTGTTTTGATGCATTGTGTTGATAAGTTCCTTTGATAATGTTCCTTTGTTAATGTTCCTGTTATGTTCCTGTTAATGCTAGGCTAGAAGCCTTTGAAGCACTGAATTGATTGAGTAATGGAAGAAATCAGTGCTCATAGCAAGCTGATTATCTTGCCATTCCATTTTTGTATGCTTAGGATGCAATGTGTTGATTGAGCATTGGGAGAAATCAGTGCTCATAGCAAGCTGATTATCTTCCCATTCTATTTGTATGCCTGTATTCTTGCCTTATCTTTGCTTTGTTACTTCTTCTCCACATCCCTGCCCTTGGCCTTAGGCCTTGGTTCATTTATCTTGTTCACACTGTTTTCTTCATTGTCATCTTTCTTTTGCTATTTAGTTTTTAGTCTGTTTAATCTTTGCTGTTTTTGCCATTCTTTTGTTCTCTGGTTTGCTTCCAATTTGGCCTAGAGCCACTGTTTACACTCCATCTTTGCCTTGTGCTGCATTGCACTGTTTTCTTCCCCTGCACTGCTTGTGCAGCTGTTGTGCTGCTGCTGCTGCCTTCTTTGCCTTGTTGCTGCTGCTGTTTTCTCCAGCTTTGCTTGTGCTGCTGCTGCTGATTTCCTTTGCATTGCTGCATTGCCTCCCTTCCACTGCTGCTGCTTCTGCAACTGAGCTTGGCTCACAGCAATCCCAAAAGCCCAAGCTCAGTTCTAAGCCCATTGTCCATTGTTTGTACAAACTGAAGCCCATTTCATAAAGGCTCAAAGCCCATTGTAAATTGTTGAAAGACCACAGGCCCAGCTCAAACCAAAGCCCAAACCAGTCAACTGTGGGATTAATCCAAAAGCCTGAACTCAACTCTGAGGCCCAGTTCAGCCCAAGCCTAAGTTTAAGGCCAAAGCCTAGTGCACTTCAAGACCCTTTGGTATTCAAAGCCCATTAGCAAATTTAGAACCCAAAATAGCTAGAAACAACAAAACACTCCCGATCTCTGTGGATCGACCCGTACTTGCACGAGCTACAACCGACGACCGTGCACTTGCGGTATTACTGTAGGCCCGCGTTTCATTTCGCTTAATTTTATACACTCCTCCGGGCCCACCATTGAGCATGGCCAATTGAATTGATCACTTTCCGTGTGGTTAATTCAATTGAGATTTTTGGATACAAATTCATGTTTCATGTGATTTTTTAATGTCCAAAGAAATCCTTCTGAAAAAGCGGGGGTCTAACAACACCACCCAATATTTTGCTTAGAAATCTGTATGGACTACCTCTGAAATACTTTCTAGAGAATCAACTCGACAGTCAGACTTAATCTAGGTAAAAGTATCTCAAGGAGTTAATATCTCTCTTGTTTTGATTTAATCGAGCTAATAGAAATCAGCGAGTCTTTAATCAAACATAAGGAATCACTTGGATGGTACCAAAGACCAATATCCAAGGATCAATCAATTTAAATCAACAACCAAAGGTTGGATATTCTAATTGATGATCTACCACGCACAACCTGTATTATTTTAATTATAAAGATAAACAATATAATGCGGAAATAGAAATAACACAGACACCAGAATTTTGTTAACGAGAAAACCGCAAATGCAGAAAAACCCAAGGACCTAGTACAGATTGAACACACACTGTATTAAGCGGCTACAGACACTAGACTACTCCAATCTAACTTCAGACTGGACTGTAGTTGAACCCTAATAAATCTCCCACTGATCCAAGGTACAGTTATGCTCATACGCCTCTGACCCCAACAGGATACTGTGCATTTGATTCCCTTAGCTGATATCACCCACAACTAAGAGTTGCTACGACCCAAAATGGCAGTCTTTGACAATAAACAAATATGTCTCCCACAGACAAGTCTATCAAAGGATCAATCTGTCTCCCACAGATAAACCCTAAAGTTTTTGTTCCGTCTTTTGATAATAATCAAGGCGAACAAGAACCAATTGATAATCCGGTCTTATATTCCCGAAGAACAGCCTATAGTTACCAATAACCTCACAACAATCTTAATCGTATGGTAGCGAAACAAGATGTTGTGGAATCACAAACAATAAGACGAAGATGTTTGTGATTACTTTTTATATCTTGCCTATCGGAGATATCAATCTCAAGCCAATCAATCTGATTGTACTCGTACGATAGAATATGCAAGATCTGATCACACAACTACGATAAAAGTAGTATCGGTCTGGCTTCACAATCCCAATGAAGTCTTTAAGTCGTTAACCTGGTTTTAAAAGAAGAAAACCAAAGGTTAAAGGAGAATCGACTCTAGAACGCAAACTAGTATCACACGTAAGGTGTGGGGATTAGTTTTGCACAATAGTAGATGTCTCCTTTATGTAGTCTTTCAAATCAGGGTTTGCAATCAATATTAGCTTAGTAAGAAAGCATTCAATATTCACCGTTAGATGAAAACCTGATTTAGATTCAAGCTAATATTTCTCAACCGTTAGATCGAAAACTTAGCTTGTTATACACACTTGACAATGCACGCTTCTAGGTTTGTTAACTGTACCCAAACGTATGCACTTGTTGGTTCAACAACAGTTAACCAAATGGTTAGCCATATGAGCATTTCATATCAACTATGTTCTTCTTCACCATAACTAGTTCATATGACTTCAAGATGAACTAGTTAGAGAGTTGTTCAATTGCAAGGAAATCTCATGTACTACACAAGACACAATTGAAGCAAAGATGATTTGATTCACTCGAATCGGTTCATGAACTTTTATAGCCACGGTTTGCAAACTACATTCCTTAGTCTTTTTAAGTTTAAGTTCAGAAATCATCTTCAGATATATAACTTTCTCAAGTTCGCAGACTAGGTTCGCGGACTTAAGTTACCGGGCAGAGTTTACAAACTCCAGCAGAAATTATCGGGTTTGAGAACTTTGCCGGTTCGCGGACTGGGTTCACGGATTGAGTTTCACGCAAGTAGTTTTTCAAATCCAGCAGAAATTCTCGGGTTTGAGAACTTCGACAGTTCGCGGACTTGGCTCACGCCATTCTTCCGGTTCTCTTGATCAACAAAGTTCGCAAACTTTGGTTCAAGGAATAAGACTTATACATAAATGTGTTTCCACAACAATGCTTATTTCCACCATTGGTTATGTAATCTAAACTCTCATTCCAATTATTGAAACATTCTTAGAGGACGTTATATAGTTGTTACACCATTTCTCGTCAAATAAATTTTCAAGATGATTGAAACATATCATGACTTTCGTCACATGGTAAAGATAAACTTGATCGAAGCGAAAAGCTTACCAACACATATTTCGAGATATAGATAGGCGAGGTATACTCGGCTAGAAATACCAAATGTGTACAATCCAAGTCTATATATAGCATCCGACTTCTTGTCTCAAAGAGTAGGAGATAGAGTAGATAGACTTTTGAGTGACAGATAAGTTCAAGTCTTCGCATACCTTTTTGTCGAGAAGTTCCACCGGTTCCATGAGTAGTTCTTCCACTTGTATGATGAATCGCCATGAAGTCCTTGAGATCAACTACACTTTCTATCCTAGTCCGATACTTATCTATAATAGACTAGAAATTAAGACTTATAGTTTTGATCACTAACATTGACAAACATGCTTGAGATAGCAACGCATGCGAGTTCGACCGAGCAATGCTCTAACAATCTCCCCCTTTGTCAATTTTAGTGAAAAAACTTTCAATACATATGGAATACAAAAAAGATAAAGAAACTTTAGTAGCTCCTATTCCACATGTCTAATCTTCAACATTCCTCGAAATCTTCGTCACTTCCAAGTACTCCAATGATCCCAAAGGTCGTAAGTTTAGCATCACCGATGTTTAAGATCCGTAACTATAACAATGAGAAAGCATCGGTCTCGATCATTGTTATACAGTGTCATAGTATTATTACACAGTGTCAAAGTCCAATTGTATCACAACTTCAATAATAATACTATGGTGATACGTATCACTCCCCCTTAGTCAATACTCCATCTCACATGGAAACCACTCCCCCTTACACAACGATCCATATGTATTTGTAGTATGAACTACATATTAATTCTCCCCCTTTGTGTCAATAATATTGGTAAAGGTACAAGAACGGGTTCATAATGAAGTTTCCGAAAGAGACATTTCATGACTAAAAGAAAAACAAAATACATATCAACTAATTTAGATGCAATCATATAGCCGAAGCTACAAGATAACCCCTCTAAAATTCCACAGCCGCACACCCCTCAAGATATGACCATTAAGCACAAGTTCAAAAGAACTCTCCCCTATTTGATGTCATTCCCGAAGGAACAACAAGAGCGACCTTAATTTCGAAAGAAAAGAAGGATTTTTATTAGACACCAAAAACCATGATAATGATTTTCTATATCCAAAAACTCAATCAAACAAGTAAACCCATGATTAATTCGATCGGAATACGCAATCAAATTAAACACAAAAAGTGATCAATTCAATTGATTATGCTCAACATAAGGTAACTTACGGAGCTACGACTAAGTTAACCATAAGATAATGATTAGCTTAACCGTTCATATACTCAACACAAGAAAACCTTAAGGAGTCACGAAAATACTCAACTAGATTAATTACAAGAGAACCCATAATTAATATAATTGGAATACACAACCAAACTAATTGCAAAAGTAATCAATTTAATTGTCATTTGTTTAGCTCGACATAAGAATACTTACGGAGCAATAACTAAATAACCAAACAAGATGATTAATTTAGTTCAATATGCTCGACATAACATATCTCACGGAACAACAACTAAGCTAAGAAAATCAACTTGGTTGTATAGTGCTCAACATAAGATACATTACAGAGCCTCACAGTAATAAATAAAAATATGGATCAGGGATGATCAATACTGCGGAATACACAAGGATTCATTCTATCTTCAATCACTATTTGCATAATGATATTAATAGACATAATCCTTGAAAACAAAAGATTTTAACCTATATTCCATCAAATATTTGACAATATAGGCTTAACTTTTGTATTTGTCAAAAGTCCATTCATTCTTTTACCAGTACGTGAATACCGAACACGAGCGACTTTACTTTTGACAAAGTATGGGACAAACATAGTTCACGGATGTAAACACCAATATCCCATAACAAATTGCAATATAACAAATCATAAAGATTAATACTGCAAAACATCATCCTCCAAATAGTTTTAGAATTTAAACCAATAAACCTAAAAAAAACAAGAAGATGAAACATAATAGCTATGTGTAGTCACAATCATTGCTATTCAAGCACCAGTTATTCTTCCAACTAAGCCAAAAGGAAGACATACTAGGCATCATAAATAAAACAAGTTAAAGAAAAACAGATTCCAGTGCTATCCCGAACACGAACTAAAATCATATGGACGGTTCAGAATTCTCACGAGACAAAGGGTCTTTGAGCTTGTGATCAACAACATTCATTGTAACATCGGAGAGGTGATTATCTTTGCGAAGATCATTGATGTAGGACTTTATGAGACCAAGGTCAATAGTAACCTTTTCCAACTCATTTTTCAATGTATCAAGATTTTTCAGAGTCACAGTGAGCTCTTGTTTTGCTTCCCCAAAGTACTTAAGAAAGTCATGAACAACTTCAGCAGAAATCATATCATCCTTTTCAGCATCCTCATTAACATAGGCAAAATAACATGAAGCATCAAGATGATCTTCATCTACAAGGGTTCTTTTCTTCTTGGACTTAACAACACCTTTGTCAAGGAATTCTCTTGCAAAACCACCATATCAAGATGAAGAAGAAGACATTCTTGACAACCCAGAAACCAACCTAGAGTATGCGTACGTGACTTTTACAACTCAATAGATAAGGGTTTCCTTAGGAAGGGATTTTAGGGTTTAAATATTTGACTCGTGCCAGAACATGGATACCCGTTCGAGTGCAACATTACCCATAAAAGAAAGGCCCACAAACAAAACTTTTGCTACAAAAAAAGAAGGTTTGAAAAACTCCATAGCACAGAAAAGCGCTTTTGAGCATAGTTGT
This sequence comes from Papaver somniferum, assembly GCF_003573695.1. Lineage (NCBI taxonomy): Eukaryota > Viridiplantae > Streptophyta > Magnoliopsida > Ranunculales > Papaveraceae > Papaver > Papaver somniferum. Next base: position 68,797,926 of record NC_039361.1, read on the forward strand.
AGTAAGAAATAAGAAGGAATCTTACAAAAAGAATACTCATGTAAAAGTGTTACCTGATAATCCATCCAAGAACGATAAGAAATTAGCTAGATAATCAGTGTCACTTTGGCAAAGAGTATACCTAAACATTTCTCACTCAACTCGGATTTTTGGGAGTAGGATTTCAACCTTGTGATTACTTAACACAAGTATAAGCTATTTGCTTATTAAATGAAAATTGTTTTTGGTTATCCTTTTCCTTACGAAATGTTGGAGGAGGACCATTATGATGAGAAAGATAATCATAAAATTCATCCTTACATTAATATAACTCAGAGAATTGATTCTTACTTGAAGGACATCGGCTTCTTCCTGATACCCCGTTCTCATAAAATGTATTATTAGCTCCCCTTTTTACGATAGAAGGAATCTGATCTTCTCTCAGATTGTTAGGACATTTGTTCTAAGTCAGAACATTTAAGGAACTCATAGAACTGACTTTCCTAGAGTCTCTCATTTGTCTGACCAGTCCTTTTGAATCACAAAAAGAACATACTTCCTGAATGTTAGAAAACGATGTTTGAACAATCCGTGGAGGTTTCCTCCTTTCATGTGATATGCACCATTTTTGACAAGAGGGTATAAGCACATCTTTTTCGCAAGAAAAGGACACTGTTTTTTCTTCTGGATCTTTCTCAGTCAGAATAGTTGATGAAGATGGTCTAGAGAACTTTATGAAACATCCTTGAATTGAGAGCTTGTTCAAGCGATGTTTAATTTCCAAGATATCCCTTTCAAGACTCGCCTTAAGAAGTGATAAAGGAAAAGCTTAAGAGTTTTTGGAATTGTAGTCTCTTATTTCCCCAAGAAGAATTTTGACATGTTGTTTCAATCGATCAACTTGAACTTTAACATAATTTAACATCATATCATATTCTTTAGTTGTTTCCCGTTCATTTAGAGAGCTAGGCTCTTTTGAATGGTAATCGGAATAACACATGTCGCAGCCTGTCTGTCTTGTTTGAACACAAGGTTCGTCTATATTTGAGATTGAAGAATATTTCTCTTTAATATAAATAGGCAAGACATATTTTTTATTTCTGGTGACGCGTTTATCAGAGATAGTACTCTTGTCCATAGAGTCAGATCGCTATAAACACAGACTTGTAAGGTCTTAAACGTGTTTCCCTGCTCTGATACTAAATGAAAAAGCGAGGGTCTAACAACACCACCCAATATTTCGCTTAAAAATCTGTATGGACTAACTCTGAAATACTTTCTAGAGAATAAACTAGACAATCAGACTCAATATAGGTAAAAGTATCTCGAGGAGTTAATATCTCTCTCTTATTTTGATTTACTCGAGCTAATAGAAGTCAGCGAGTCTTTAATCAAACACAAGGAATAACTTGGATGGTACCAAAGACCAATATCCAAGGATCAATCAATTTAAATCAACAACCAAAGGTTGGATATTTTAATTGATGATCTACCACACACAACCTGTATTATTTCAATTATAAAGATAAACAATATAATGCGGAAATTGAAATAACATAGACACCAAAATTTTGTTAACGAGGAAACCGCAAATGCATAAAAACCCTGGGACCTAGTCCAGATTGAACACACACTGTATTAAGCCGCTATAGACACTATCCTACTCCAAGCTAACTTCGGACTGGACTGTAGTTGAACCCCAATCAATCTCCCACTGATCCAAGGTACAGTTATGCTCCTACGCCTCTGATCCAAGCAGGATACTGCGCACTTGATTCCCTTATCTGATCTCACCCACAACTAAGAGTTTCTACGACACAAAATCGCAGGCTTTGACAATAAATAAATCTGTCTACCACAAACAAGTCTATCAAAGGATCAATATGTCTCCCACAGATAAACCCTAAAGGTTTTGTTCCGTCTTTTGATAGTAATCAAGGTGAACATGAACCAATTGATAATCCGGTCTTTTATTCCCGAAGAACAGCCTAGAGTTATCAATCACCTCACAATAATCATAATCGTATGGTAGCGAAACAAGATGTTTCGGAATCACAAACAACGAGACGAAGATGTTTGTGATTACTTTTTATATCTTGCCTACCGGAGATATCAATCTCAATCCAATCAATCTGATTGTACTCGTACGATAGAAGATGCAAGATTAGATCACACAAATACGATAAAAGTAGCATCGGTCTGGCTTCACAATCCCAATGAACTCTTTAATTTGTTAACCTGGTTTTAGAAGAAGAAAACCAAAGGTTAAAGGAGAATCGACTCTATAACGCAAACTAGTATCACGCGTAAGGTGTGGGGATTAGTTTTGCACAATACTAGATGTCTCGTTTATATAGTCTTTCAAATCAGGGTTTGCAATCAATGTTAGCTTAGTAACAAAGCATTCAATATTCACCGTCAGATGAAAACCTGATTTAGATTCAAGCTAATATTTCTCAACCATTAGATGGAAAACTTAGCTTTTTTTACACACTTGAAAATGCACGCTTATAAGTTTGTTAACCGTACCCAAACGTATGCACTTGTTGGTTCAAAAACAGTTAACCAAATGGTTAGCCATATGAGCATTTCATATCAACCATATTCTTCTTCACCATAACTAGTTCAAATGACTTCAAGATGAACTAGTTAGAGAGTTGTTCAATTGCAAGGAAATATCATGTACTACACAAGACACAATTGAAGCAAAGATGATTTGATTCACTCGAATAGGTTCATGAACTTTTATAGCCACGGTTTGAAAACTACATTCCTTAGTCTTTTTAAGTTTAAGTTCAAAAATCATCTTCAGATATATAACCTTCTCAAGTTCGCAGACTAGGTTCGCGGACTTAAGTTACCAGGCAGAGTTTACAAACTCCAGCGGAAATTCTCAGGTTTGAGAACTTCGCCGGTTCGCGGACTGAGTTTGCGGACTTAGCTTCACGCAAGTAGTTTGTCAACTCCAGCAGAAATTCTCGGGTTTGAGAACTTCGGCAGTTTGCGGACTGAGTTCGCGGACTTGTCTCACGTCATTCTTCCGGTTCTCTTGATCAACAAAGTTCTCAAACTTTGGTTCAAGCAATATGACTTATACATAAATGTGTTTCCACAACAATGCTTATGTCCACCATTGGTTATGTAATCTAAACTCTCATTCCAATCATTGAAACATTCTTAGAGGATGTTATATAGTTGTTACACCATTTCTCGTCAAAGCATATTTCAAGATGATTGAAACATATCATGACTTTCGTAACATGGTAAAGATAAACTTGATCGCAGCGAAAAGCTTATCAACACATATTTCGAGATATAGATAGGCGAGGTATACTCGGATCGAAATACCAAATGCGTATAATCCAAGTCTATATATATAGCATCCGACTTCTTGTCTCAAAGAGTAGGAGATAGAGTAGACAGAATTTGAGTGACATATAAGTTCAAGTCTTCTCATACCTTTTTGTTGAGAAGTTCCACCGGTTCCTTGAGTAGTTCTTCTACTTGTATGATGAATCACCATGAAGTCCTTGAGCTCAACTACACTTTCTATCCTAGTCCGAGACTTAGCTATAATAGACTAGAAATCAAGACTTATAGTTTTGATCACTGACATTGACAAACATGCTTGAGATAGCAAGGCATGCGAGTTCGACCGAGCAATGGTCTAACACCTTCTTTTCTTGTAAAAGTAAGGTCGCTCTTGTTGTTTTTTCGGGAATGACATTTTATGGTGGAGATTTCTTAATTGAACTTGTGCTTAATTGCCAAATCTTTGTGGGGAGTGCGGTTGTGGAATATTGTAGGGGTTTTCTTGTATCTTTATAAACTCCTTGATGAATGCATATCGTTTCAGCTATATGATGGCATCTAAACAAGTTGATGTGTTGTTCTCTTTTGGTCATGAAGTATCTCTATGAAAATTTCATGAGGATCCCACTAGTTTTTGTACCTTTGCCAATTAATATTGACAAAAATGGGAAGAATTAATGTGTAGTTCACACTATAAATACATATGGTTTACAGATCATTATGTAAAAGGGAGTTATTTTCATTGTGTGATGAAGTATTGACTAAGGGGGAGTATATCACCATATTATTGTTATCAAAGTTTTGATACAATTGAACTTTTGATGATGTGTAATGATACCATGACACTGTATAACAATGATTGAGAGCAACTGTTTTCTCATTGTTATTGCTACAGATCTTCAACTACTATGATGCTAAGTTGAACACATTTGTAATCATTGGAGTACTTGAAAGTGACGAAGATTTCGAGTAATGTTGAAGAACCAAGGAGATCAAGCATTTGTATGAGAAGCTAAAAAGTTCATTTATTTTGTAATCCATATGTATTGATAGTTTTGTCACTAAAATTGACAAAGAGAGAGATTGTTAGAGCACTGATCGGTCGAACTCGCAAGCGTTGCTATCTCAAGATTGTTTGTCAATATTAGTGATCAAAACTATAAGTCTTGATTTCTAGTCTACTTATAGATGTCTCGGACTAGGATACATTGTGTAGTTGAGTATTAGACTTCACGACGTTCATCATTGAAGACGAAGAACTACTAAGGAGAGCTTGTGGAACTTCATGAACAAAAAGGTATGTAGAGACTGAAACTCATCTATCACTTGGAAAGTCTATTTCTACTCTATCTCCTATATTGAGACATAAGTCGTGTTACGATATAGTTCTCTATTATACACATTTGAGATTTCGAGCTGAGTTTAACTCGCTTACATATTTCTTGGAATATGTGTTGGCAAGATTTCGCTTCGACCAAGTTCATCTTATATTCTTGACGAAAGTAAAAAGATGATCATGTGAAAATTACCGAGTAACATCTTACATGGTTTTTGTGATACAATCATTTGGTGTAGACTTAGAATGTTTCGTTATGATTATTTCAATAATTTAAAAATTGCTTTGATGCTAATAGTGAGTGAAAATGGCTATTGTCATCCTCTAAGAAAGTCTCAATGATTGAAATAAGAGTTTAGAATATTTAACCATTATTGGATTATGACATGTTGTGTACTCTTGCACATATATAATCCATGTCCGGGACCCGTATGATACCTATTGGTTTGAGAAGTCCGGGAACCTAAGTATGTGCATCCGTATGCGTACTGGCGTAAGGTTCACGTCCGATATTTTCTGCTGGGATTGGAGATATGCGTACCCGTTCGCGTACTGGCGAAACCCAAACTCAGTCCGGGTATTTCAAGTATGCGTACATGTTCGCGTACTTGAAGGTTAAAGTTCTAAAATCGGTTATGTACATGAACTAATACATTTATATAATAAAGAATGCATTCTTTGCAAACCGTGGCTATAATGTTCATGAATTGATTTGAGTGAAACAAACCGATTTTGCTTCAATTGTGTTCTTGTATACTTCTATGAGAATATAACAATTTAACAACTCTTTAACTAGTTTCATTTGAGTCATTTGAACTATTTATGGTTAAGATGAATAAGGTTGATATGAGAGTGTTCATATAGCTAACCTTGGTTAACTACAGTTGAGCCAACATGGTGTACACTTTTAGGTACGGCTACATAAACCTAAATGAAGGTACATTTCATTTGTATGTAACAAGCTAAGTTCGATCTAACGGTTTAAAGATATTAGCTTGAATCTAATCAAGTTTTCATCTAATGGTGAATTAAAATGCTTTTTTACCAAGGTAACTTAGATTGCAAACCCTGATTTGAAAACTATATAAAGAAAAACTCTAGCAACTGGGAAACCTAATCCCCACACCTCTTATGTGATAATAGTTGTATAATCTAGAATCGATTCTCCTTTAACCTTAGGTTTTTCATAAAACCCTGTAGGTTAACGAATTGAAGACTTCACTGGGATTGTGAAGCCAGACCCAACTATTTTCTCTGTAGTTGCGTGATCTGATCTTGCTGTTTTTATCGTATTGAGTACAATCTTCTTTCAGATTGGCTCGATATTTAATCTCTGATAGGAAGGATAAAAAGTAGTCACAAACATCTTCGTCTCATTTTTTGTGATTCCACAATATCTTGTTTCGCTATCATACAATTAAGATTATTGTGAGGTGATTGATAATACTAGGCTGTTCTTCGGAAATATAAGTCCGGGTTATCAACTGGTTCCTGTTCACCTTGATTTATCAAAATACGGAATAAAACTCATAGATATTTCTGTGGGAGACATATTTATCTATTCCAATAGTCTTTTCTGTGTGAGGAAAATGTGTTTATCAAGTCTTCGACTTTGGATCGTAGCAACTCTTAGTTGTGGGTGAGATCACCTAAGGGAATCAAGTGCGTAGTATCTTGCTGGGATCAGAGATGTAAGGAGCGCAATTGTACCTTGAATCAGTGTAAGATTGATTAGGATTCAACTACAGTTCAGTATGAAATTCATTGATAGTAGGCTAGTGTCTGTAGCGGCTTAATACCGTTCAAGTTACTTCTCGTATATTCAATCGGGCTCGCAAATCCTATTTGCTGATTGCAGATTGAATTGAGAAAGAGAGATACAAAACTTTTTGATATACTTTTCTCTAAATTGAGTCTAAGTGTCTAGTTGATTCTCTTGAAAGTATATTGAATATTGTCTATTCAGATTGCCAAACAAAATATTGGGTGTGGTTGTTGTACCCCCGCTTTTTCAACAAGGATCTATTACACAACTCTTTTGTAATTGGTCATACCAATTACTAGGATTGGTTACACCATTTACAAATATCGATCATACCATCTTAGGTGATTACTTAGGATCGGTTACACTATTGAAAGTCATACTAATACATAAGTCAGGCACTTTGACTAGTTTTACCAAGATACATAACAAGTTATGATCGGTTCTACTAACTCACACATATTGGTAATCCAAAGATATGCAATGAATAACAATACCAATAAGCCTAGCAATTTCTCTTTTGATTCATAAAACAAGTTCATGAATGTACTTCCTTTAAACAACTGTAAACATTGTTTCCTAAGATGAAATCTTCACCTTTACCCGTACACATAATCACAATAGCATTCATACGATTATGTCGATGTCTTATATACGAATTTCAAAAGATAAGCGTTATACTTCGTATTCTAATTCCTTAACACTATGATCATGTGATCATGTCTCACTACTAGAGTATAATCTTTCACAGCTTCACATTTATGTTTTCAATATAGCACTACTTGAAAGATACGTTAGGAATGAAACAATTCAAGTCAAAATATCATTAACCTCAAGAGGAAGGATGATGTCGTCGTTGCTTGTTACTTCTTCACATTCTTTAAGTCTTCGAGTAATACTTGTATGTCTCATAATCCTAATCTTTCTATCCTAACCTATACGAAGTTGTCTCTAGTTAGATAATCAAGCGACTCTTTAATTGAGTTTTGATTCACTAAAATATGACAACCAAACATGACATACCAACGCTTGGTTGGTTCAACCGAGCTATGCTCTAAAAATCTCCCCTTTTGTCAATTTTAGTGAAAAAACTCTTAATACATATGGATAAACAAATTACAAGAATTCATTACACATACTCTTGATTCTAAGTTTCAATAGCACAATACCTTGCATATATTCAATCCATTAATGTCGTTGTTGACATTTGAATAAAAAAGCTAATACTCCCCCTAAAGGAAAGATAGGTATATTTTCAATCTGAACATATTTGTTATTCCCCTTTTGTAGTCAAGGTAACTACAATAACAATATGATATGTTGCTCCCTCTTAGTCAATGATTTACTCTTTCATTACATATAATGTTTTAAGCACAATTTTCATTTCCTTAGTGATTACAAATCACTTGTTTACTTCATATATTTATCCCTATTTTTGTCACAAAATGACAAAGGTTCGAGCAAATAAAGGCCAAACTGAAAGGATCTTACAAATCTAAAAGAATTGTACAACCTATAAGAGTTAAGCACGAAGGTTTCACATACCATTTTAGATAAGCAATATCAAAACCGAAACTACAAGTAATTTGGTTTTAATATGTTATCAAGGAAACAATTTCCCGAAGCAATTTTCCCTAATAGTTTAACGAATTGACTAAGAAGCTTAGTTCCCTTGATAAACCGATTGCACTAATACAATCGCTTATTTCGATAAGACAAAAATAAAGATCGAAATTAACTTTATTTTTCTCATCCGGCTCTAATTATTCAGAAAATAACTTAGACCTTTTACTTTAGAAAAGACAAGTATTAGGTTAGTTAACTATTATTTCTTGTCAAGGCATTCGATTAGACTTGAATAATTGAATCCTTCACTTTGACGAGTCTAACTAAGATCAGAATTAACTTAGTTTCTCTTATTCAGAATCGAATTGGAATAAACAAATGATCCCGTATTTTGTTGAGTCATAAACAATACATACAACCCAAATAAATTTACTTGCACAATTGTTTCTCTTAACCGGAAGCAATTGAAACAAACATAGACATTAAAGCACAGTAATTGCACCAAAATTTCGTTAAGCCAAAAAAAATTGATACCAAACAATAGACAAAGATATCAAACTAGTTTTTCTTAACCCGAAACAATTGAATCATAAACACACACATCCATACACACATATGGAATAAACATCAATTGCACCGAATTTTTTTAAGCAAAATCAAAATATATGCAATAAAATCAGGCTTTTCTTAAACAGGAAAACGATTAACTAACAAATTCGTTACCTCAGATTCCGCATCCTTTTCTCCCCAGAAAGATATATCATTAAGCGCAAGTTCAAGCTAGAACTCTCACCATTGTGTTGTCATCCTCTCGCAAGAAAAAAAGAACAACAACAAAAGCAATCTTTACTAGAGAAAGGTTGAATCGGTTTTAACTAATGCGTTCCAATAGCAAAGTTGAAAACCCGAAACACATATGTTTATGCTAAACACAACTCATGTAAACACAAATTGATTCAACGCATTGTGACTTTTTTGAGTCTCAGTCGGAACACTGTGTGATCCTTTGATAAATCTCACCAACATGGGCTAGAACTTAATCCCGCTAAATAAAAAAGCCATACAAATCATAAGGTGTTAGAGCATAGCTGGGTTGAACTCACCAAGCGTTGGTATGTCAAGTTTGGTTGTCATATTTTAGTGAATCAAAACACATATAAAGAGTCGCTTGATTAAGTACTAGAGTCAACTTCGTATAGGTTAGCTTGAAAGTATTAGGTTATGAGACATTACAAGTATTACGTGAAGACTTGAAGAAGTAAAGAAGCAAGGAGCTACAACGACGACATCATACTTACTCTTTGAGGTTAGTAATATTTGACTTGAATTGTTTCATTCCCTAATGTATCTTTCAAGTCGTGCATATTGAAAACTTAACTACGAAGCATGAATGATTATACTCTAGTTATACATAGTATTAAAGAATATAATACGAAGTATAACGCTTATCTTTTGAACTTCATATATAAGACATCGACATAATCATTTGAATGTTATTGTGATTATGTGTATGGGTAAAGGTGAATATTTCATCCTAGGAAACAATATTTTACATTTGTTTAAAGGAAGTAGTTCATAAACTTCGTTTCTGAATCGAAAGGGAAATCGCTAGGCTTATTGGTATTTGTTATTCATTGCAAATATTTGGATTACTAATATGTGTGATTAGTATAACCGCTTGTGACTTGTTTATGTTCTTGGTAAAACTATTCACAAGGCCTGACTTTTGTATTGATATGACTTTTATTAGTGAAACCGATCTTAAGTAATCACCTGAGATGGTATAATCGATTTGCTGTTATTGGTATAACCAACTCTAGACATTGGGGAACCGATCCTATGAAGAGGTGCAACCGATAATAAAAGGGGAATCAATCCTTGTAAGAGGAACAACAAGTTTCTAGTTATTGGGAACCGATTTTATGAACATGTACAACACGTTTTTAAATATTGGGGACAGATCCTGTGGACATGTGCAGAAAATACAAGTTAGATACCATATATATGTGGGAACCTAGTCAACCGAATTTTTGGAAAGCTAGTGTGACTAAGTCCAGTACTCACATGGAGGTAGAACCGAAACTTTTTTTGGTAGAACCGTGAAACCCATGATTGGTGATTGAGTGTTCTTGATCAATCACATAGTTCTTGGAAGTCCGATAAACCAATTCTAAACTTGTTTGGAAGTGTTGTAAATCGGTTCCAAGATTTTAAATATGAAAAATGATTTACAAAGTTAAGATGTCGACATACTTTGAACATGTTTAGTAACTCTTATCTTTTATTGTTCAAAGATATTCCTTAATAGCTAAAGGAGAATCCCGGATCGAAATAAATTGAGGATCTTTTAATTAAGGTTTTTAGTTTTATATGCTTTTATTTTCCAGCAAATAAATGCATATCTTTAGAAAGTTAAGATTGGTAATGTGCATTTATTAATTGAATATTTTCTACTGAGATTTCGGTCATTATTTGGACAAAGCATTTTCAGGAATTATGAAAACCGAATTTGGGCGTTAATGCATATTTTGAGAATATTTTCGGTTTTGGAAATTCCTTGGTGTCCAAACTTCCTTGGTCTATAAATATTGAAGTTTTCATTTCAAGCAAACTAATCCTCAGATCCAGTAAAACTACCTAGTTGTGTTGTTACTACTGGAGCCGCTTATTCGGAGAGGAAAGTAACCTAATTAGGTGAAATCTCTTACAGCCACTCGGTTTAAAAACTTCTTTTGGATTGAGAAGCTCTACCGTTGGTCGAAAACTAGATAATTGCAGTTTATTATTAGTTTTTCGATTGATTTGATTGACTAGCGGTGGTTGAAATTTGATTGCACCTAGTTTTTTTATGCTTGAGAATCTTCTTCTGATATAAGATTCACTCAAAATAGATTGAAGTTTCGACGGGGATCTTTAGACTTTTTGTAGTTCTAAAGACATCTTGTGATAATCTGATGTTAACAGACTTCATTCTGTGTGTGATTGATCACAAGAGATTCAAGTTGATTGTGTGCAGGTGTTTATTGAAGATCTAAGAAGATTTGAAGATAAAGAAGACTTTGAAGATTTCTGATTTGGGTTCATAATCTTTGGTGTGCACAATACTTGTTTCGGATGGAAAAGAATCCAACTATAATCGATTTATCCTTGTAGTAGATTTGATTGATTAGTTGTGTAGATCGGCATCAATACCATTCTTTGTATTAAGAATATTGATTGCATAGTCTTGATAATTACTTTGGTAGTTATTGATAAGATTGATCTAAGAACCTAACAAAGGAGTTTATTGGGATAAAAGGAAGATCCTTTTGTCTATCTCATATCACTTGATTGAAAAGAGTTGTTACCGAACAGATTTGTTGTTTTTTTACTGTTTGGAATACGAACCAAAGGAATTGTTCCAAGTACGTGACTTATTACAAGTTGGAGGCGCGGAAATACAGACGGAACTAAGTGAACTATAGGTTTAGTTGCTTGGTCTCAACTATACGAAGTTGGTTTAGATTTTGTATAACGGCTTAATCCTGAGAGTATCCTGTTCTGGAAAAGGTCCCAGGGTTTTTCTGCATTTGCGGTTTCCTCGTTAACAAAATCTTGCCATGTCATTTACTTTTATTTTCCACAATTACAATTGTTGTTATTATAATTTAAAGTAAATCACACAAACATTAATTCCTATTTACTTGATAGAAATCCTATTGTGTTTGGTTAAGTCCGAACCTTTTATCAAGTAAACATACTTCGTTGTTGTATTGTCTCGATATTGTGTCCATAGTCAGTCACATAAGTTATCTTGTTGTCGTATTGTATCGATCTCGTATCCATAGACGATCACACAAAGTGTGAACCGATTAGTTGTATTGTCTCGACTCAATCCATAGACAATCACTTTCGGATAAAGGACTTATAGGTGGAAAAGTTTTAGATTGAGGTATATTTGGGTACCCTCGTCTTTTCATAAGGGTTCACATCATATGAGATCGGATATTAAGGTTAAGAAAACCGTAATCAAACATCACATAAACACATAGCAATAATATAAAGCATTCAAGCACAGGCTATGTAATCGGAAAACTATCACAAGAAAAATTATAAAATAATAATTTTATTCAGTAATAATAGATAGTTTTATTCAGAAGTAGACATTATATAATAATTCAGATAATCAAAAACTGATGTCTATTTTATTGGAAGAATTATTATTCTTCATTTTTCGGCTGCTCAACAGGTTCTTGTTCGGAGTCTTGGTCTTTTTCGCCTTTTAAGAACTCATCATTGATCTCTAAGATTCCTTTAAAGGTTTCTGGATCATTTCTAGATGCAAAAGCTAATTGTTTCTGAATACTGTTCAATTGTCTTCCAAGACGTAAAATATGAAACAAGAGATCTCAATTGCTATAGACTTGAGCAGTAGAAACAATAGTTCCTCTTTCCTTCTGAGTTTTACTCATTTGTTTGATAATTCCGTGAGAGACATATTTTGTGACTTTCTCATCTCCGAAATTATTTCACATTTTGAGTTCACACTAGCTGGTGATGAGAGAGGGATAACCAAGGTTTCTCTGGATTGTTGTGGTATTGATAGATTCGAAAATCTTGATCATTTGATTGATGATTATCCCACATATATCAATTTGCTTTTTACCTTCAATAAGGAAGTGTACAAACCCATCAAATTCCTTATCCCATTGTGAAGTATCCCTTGTACAAGCAAAAAGAGTTGTTATTGCAAGTTTATCGAAAACTCTTAAGTAGAAGGGTATTTCTTTGGTTAGAATTCTTCCCTTTTTCCATCCCACAGATTTTTCAGTGATATGTTTTGAAATGTTATCGTGCTCAATTTCAAAATTGATAATCATGTGATTTCCTTTCACTTTGTAATTAATGATCTTGGATATCATCTTTCTGTCGACATGATGAAAAGTACATCCAACCCAAGTACTAAAAGTAAGTTTTTCATGATTAATATTGTGAATATTAGCATAAATATTCTTACTATATCAAGTGAATATTTTTCAAATCTAAACAAATTTACCCAGTTTCGGTCTTGAACAAAATTCACATACTTGCTTTCTGAAACATCTGGATCGAATCTCTTCTCCGCAGTGAAGATTACTCCTTTTAAGGCTTGGTATCTTTCAAAACATGTACTGTCTACGAAGACTATAAGATCATGTTTGTCTTTGATCAAGTGAGGATACTTGATTTTCTCAATGTCACCAACAGGAATAAATGGATTCACAACCAGGTTATCAGCTTCAGTTTCTCCTATGTCTTTCTTTTTTCCCATACTTTCAGAATTCAAGTATGTATGGAAAATCCTAGTTTTGGTTCCGGATAATTTCACCAAGGCGATTTGTAAAAACACCACAAAATAACCTTGTTTTATAGGGATTGAAGATGTCAAATTCCGAAATAACTAGTTTTAGGAAAATCTTTCAAAATCAGAAACCTTGACTTGTGGGGAAACAAATCCGATTTTGTGTCTAAGTCTTTTGTTTGGAAGACCGATTTTTCATGGATTGGATCTATATTATGGATTAATCCTATATTCATGTCCAAAAATTTGTTTACTCTATTATTACCAAAACCTGATAATATCTTTTCAAATTCACTCAAGAATTTATCAACAGAGTATATAGAAATATATTTGAACATGACAAGATATTTGATAACTATATCTTTAGAATCATATTCCCAATAATATTTTATAATATCACTTGCTTCATTAAAACAGTTGTGGGGTGCATGAAGCAATCCAGTTTAATGGACTAATTAACTGAAAAATCATTTTTTGTAATATTACAAAGGTTCCAAAACAGTAACCTAATTGGCCATACATTGACAGTCTTTGATATGAAAATGTACACACATATATTTGGGTAGAAAATCCAAAATATGTGCAAGATCCCAGATTTTTCACACACAAGGTAGTCATGGTTCATACAATGAAAAATCTTATGGAGGATATTATGCATTTTCATCTTACAACATGTCATATAGAGAATTGTATCATACTTACTAATCTTAGTAGTAATCCATACTATGAGATACGATTCTACGATATCTGAGAGATTATGTAGGCTACCCAAGAAACTGATAAGCATAATCTCAATTCCTAACAGATATAGGAACAAGAGCATCATATACTTCATCCGTGTTTTCCACCACGAGTCTTTGACGTAATCAAATCCTGCTATTACGTTAACTAAATCATTCATTAGATTCAATTCTTATAGGTTGGATCGCACCAAACACAAATTTTTAAATATTTTCATGTTTACCTGCTCTGATACCTATTGAAAATACGAGGGTACCCAAATACACCACACTCTTTAAATTATCCACCTATAAGTGAAAAAGCGGGGGTCTGACAACACCACCCAATATTTCGCTTAGCAATCTGTATGGACTAACTCCAATATACTTTATAAAGAATCAACTAGACAGTCAGACTCAATCTAGATAAAAGCATATCGAGGAGTTAATATCTCTCTCTTGATTTGATTTACTCAAGCAGAATCTGCGAGTCCTAATCAAATATAAGGAATAACTTGGATGGTACCAAAGACCAATATCCAAGTGTCAATCAATGTAAATCAACAACCAAAGGTTGGATATTCTAATTGATTTATCTTCAACGCACAACCTGTATTATTTCAATTATAAAGATAAACAATTTAATGCGGAAATAGAAATAACACAGACACCAGAATTTTGTTAACGAGGAAACCGCAAATGCAGAAAAACCCCGGGACCTAGTTCAGATTGAACACACACTGTATTAAGCCGCTACAGACACTAGCCTACTCCAAGCTAACTTCGGACTGGACTGTAGTTGAACCCCAATCAATCTCCCACTGATCCAAGGTATAGTCGCGATCCCTACGTCTCTGATCCCAGCAGGATACTATGCACTTCATTCCCTTAGTTGATCTCACCCACAACTAAGAGTTTCTAAGACCTAAAGTCGAAGACTTGAATAGATAAATTTGTATCACACAAACAGGTCTACAAAATAGATAAATCTGTCTCCCACAGATAAACCTACAAGTTTTGTTCCGTCTTTTGATAAATCAAGGTGAACAGGAACCAATTGATAATCCGGTCTTATATTCCCGAAGAACAGCCTAGAGCTATCAATCACCTCACAACAATATTAATCGTATGGTAGCGAAACAAGATGTTGCAGAATCACAAACAATGAGACGAAGATATTTGTGTTACTTTTTATATCTTGCCTATCGGAGGATTCAATCTCAAGCCAATCAATTCGATTGTACTCGTACGATAGAAAATGCAATATCAGATCACCCAACTACGATAAAGTAGTATCGGTCTGGCTTCACAATCCCAATGAAGTATTTAAGTCATTAACCTAGTTTTTAAGAAGAAACCAAAGGTTAAAGGAGAATCGACTCTAGCAAACAAACTAGTATCACACACGTAAGGTGTGAGGATTATTTTTGCACAGATGCTAGAGTTCCCCTTATATAGTCTTTCAAATCAGGGGCAATCAATGTTAGCTTAGTAACAAATCATTCAATATTCACCGTTAGATGAAAACCTGATTAGATTCAAGCTAATATCTTTCAACCGTTAGATCGAAAACTTAGCTTGTTATACACAAATGAAATGCACGTTTCTAGGTTTGTGTAACCGTACCCAAACATGAACATTTGTTGGTTCAACAATAGTTAACCAAATGGTTAGCCATATGATTACTTTCATATCAACCATATTCTTCTTCACCATAACTAGTTCAAATGACTCAAATGAACTAGTTAGAGAGTTGTTCAATTGCAAGAAAAATCTTATGTAACTACACAAGACACAATTGAAGCAAATATGATTTGATTCACCTGAATCGGTTCATGAACTTTATAGCCACGGTTTGAAAACTGCATTCCTTAGTATATATAAGTACAAGTCCAAAACAATCATCTTTAGATATAACCTATCTCAAGTTCGCGGACTGGGTTCGCGGACTTAAGTTCCCGGAAGGAGTTCACAAACTCCAGCAGATATTCTCGGAATGAGAACTTCCGCCAGTTCGCGGACTGGGTTCACGGACTGAGTTCACGACTCTAGTTCCGGTTCTCTTGATCAACAAAGTTCGCAAACTTTGGTTCAAGGAATAAGGACTTATACATATATGTGTTTCCACAACAATGCTTATATCCACCATTGATTATATAATTTAAACTCTCATTTCAATCATTGAAAAATTCTTAGAGAACGTTATATAGTTGTTATTCACAAACCATTTATCGTCAAAGCAATTTTCAAAGTGATTGAAACATAACATGACTTTCGTCACTAGGTAAAGATAAACCTGGTGAAGAAAAAGCTTACCAACACATATTTCGATATATAGATGGGCGAGATATACTCGGCTCGAAATAGCAAATGTGTAAAATCAAAGTCTGTATAGCAAAACGACTTTTGTCTCAAAGTAGGAGATAGAGTAGATAGACTTTTGAGTGATAGATAAGTTCAAGTCTCCACATACCTTTTTGTCGATGAAGTTCCACCAGTTCCTTAAGTAGTTTTTCATCTTGTATGATGATTCGTTATGGAGTTCTTGAGCTCAACTACACGTTCTATGATAGTCCGAAACTTAGCTATATTAGACTAGAAATCAAGACTTATAGTTTTGATCACTAACATTGAAAAACATGCTTGAGATAGCAACGCATGCGAGTTCGACCGAGCAATGCTCTAACAATCTCCCCCTTTTTCAATTTTAGTGAGAAAACTATCAATACATATGGAATACAAAAAAGATAAAAAAAACTTTAGTAGCTCCTATTCCACATGGCTAATCTTCAACATTACTCGAAATCTTCGTCCTTTCCAAGTACTCCAATGATCCCAAAGGTTATAAGTTCAGCATCATCGTTGTTGAAGATCCATAGCTATAACAATGAGAAAGCATCGGTCTCGATCATTGTTATACAGTTTCATAGTATTATTACACGATATCAGAGTTCAATTGTATCACAACTTTGATAGAAATACTATGGTGATATGTATCACTCCCCCTTAGTCAATACTCCATCTTACATGGAAACCACTCCCCTTTACATAATGACTTGGAAACCATATGTATTTGTAGTGTGAACTACATATTAATTCTCCCCCTTTTTATCAATAAAATTGGCAAAGGTACAAGAACGGTATCCTAATGAAGTTTCCTAAAGAGACATTTCAAGACTAAAAGAAAGTACATACCAACTTGTTTAGATGCAATCATAAAGACGAATCTAAATGCATTCATCAAGGAGTTTATTAAGATACAAGATAACCCCTATAATATTCCACAGCCACACTCCCCTCAAGATTTGGCAATTAAGCACAAGTTCAAAAGAACTCTTCCCCGATTAAGCACATAAAATATGGATTAGGGAAGATCAAAACTGCTAAATACACAAGGATTCATTCTATTTTCCATCACTATTTACATAACGATAATTTAAAAAGCGGGGGTCTAACAACACCACGCAATATTTCTCTTAGCAATCTGTATGGACTAACTCCGAAATACTTTCTAGAGAATCAACTAGACAGTCAGACTCAATCTAGGTAAAAGTATCTCAAGGGGTTAATATATCTCTCTTGTTTTGATTTACTCGAGATAATAGAAATCATCGAGTTTTCAATCAAACGCAAGGAATAACTTGGATTGTACCAAAGACCAATATCCAAGGATCAATCAATAACAATCAACAACCAAAGGTTGGATTATTCTAATTGATGATCTAAACACACAACCTGTATTATTTCAATTATAAAGATAAAACAATATAATGCGGAAATTGAAATAACACAGACACAAGAAATTTTGTTAACGAGGAAACTGCAAATGCAGAAAAACCCCGGGACCTAGTCCAGATTTAACACACACTTTATTAAGCCTCTACAGACACTAGCCTACTCCAAGCTAACTTCTGACTGGACTGTAGTTGAACCCCAATAAATCTCCCACTGATCCAAGGTACAGTTATGCTCCTACGCCTCTGATCCCAACAAGATACTACGAACTTTATTCCCTTAGCTGATCTCACCCACAAATAAGAGTTGCTACGACCCAAAATCGCAGTTTTTGACAATAAACAAATCTGTCTCCCACAGACAAGTCTATCAAAGGATCAATCTTTCTCCCACAGATAAACCCTAAAGGTTTTGTTCCGTATTTTGATAATAATCAAGGTGAACAGGAACCAATTGATAATCCGGTCTTCTATTCCCGTAGAACAGCCTAGAGTTATCAATCACCTCACAACAATCTTAATCATATGGTAGCGAAACAAGATGTTACGGAATCACAAACAATGAGACGAAGATGTTTGTGATTACTTTTTATATCTTACCTATCAGAGATATCAATCTCAAGCCAATCAATCTGATTGTACTCGTACGATAGAAGATGCAAGATCAGATCATACAACAACAATAAAAGTAGTATCGGTCTGGCTTCACAATCCCAATGAAGTCTTTAAGTCGTTAACCTGGTTTTAGAAGAAGAAAACCAAAGGTTAAAGGAGAATCGACTCTAGCACGCAAACTAGTATCACACGTAAGGTGTGGGGATTAGTTTTGCACAATAATAGATGTCTCCTTTATATAGTCTTTCAAATCAGGGTTTGCAATCAATGTTAGCTTAGTAACAAATCATTCAATATTCACCGTCAGATGAAAACCTGATTTAGATTCAAGATAATATTTCTCAACCGTTAGATCGAAAACTTAGCTTGTTACACACACTTGACAATGCACGCTTCTAGGCTTGTTAACCGTACCCAAACGTATGCACTTGTTGGTTCAATAATAGTTAACCAAAAGGTTAGCCATATGAGCATTTCATATCAACTATGTTCTTCTTCACCATAACTAGTTCAAATGACTTCAAATGAACTAGTTAGAGAGTCGTTCAATTGCAAGGAAATCTTATGTATTACAGAAGACACAATTGAAGCAAAGATGATTTGATTCAGTTGAATCGGTTCATGAACTTTTATAGCCACGGTTTGCAAACTGCATTCCTTAGTCTTTTTAAGTTTAAGTTCAGAAATCATCTTCAGATATATAACCTTCTCAAGTTCGCAGACTAGGTTCGCGGACTTAAGTTACCGGGAAGAGTTTACAAACTCCAGCAGAAATTCTCGGGTATGAGAAATTTTCCGGTTCGGGGACTGGGTTCGAGGACTGAGTTCGCGGACTTAGCTTCGCAAGTAGTTTGTCAACTCCAGCAAAAATTCTCGGGTTTGAGAACTTCGGCAGTTCGCGGACTTGGCTCACGCCATTCTTCCGGTTCTCTTGATCAACAAAGTTCGCAAACTTTGGTTCAAGGAATAGTACTTATACATAAATGTGTTTTCACAACAATGCTTATGTCTACCATTGGTTATGTAATCTAAACTCTCATTTCAATCATTGAAACATTCTTAGAGGACGTTATATAGTTGTTACACCATTTCTCGTCAAAGCAATTTTCAAGATGATTGAAACATATCAGAACTTTCGTCACATGGTAAAGATAAACTTGATCGAAGCGAAAATCTTACCAACACACATTTCGAGATATAGATAGGAGAGGTGTACTCGGCTTGAAATACCAAATATGTATAATCCAAGTTTATATATATAGCATACGACTTCTTGTCTCAAAGAGTAGGAGATAGAGTAGATAGACTTTTGAGTGATAGATAAGTTCAAGTCTTCACATACCTTTTTTTCGAGAAGTTCCACCTGTTCCTTGAGTAGTTCTTCTACTTGTATGATGAATCGCCATGAAGTCCTTGAGCTCAACTACACTTTCTATCCTAGTCCGAGACTTAGCTATAATAGACTAGAAATCAAGACTTATAGTTTTGATCACTAACATTGACAAACATGCTTGAAATAGCAACGCATGCGAGTTCGACCAAGAAATGCTCTAACAATCTCCCCCTTTGTCAATTTTAGTGACAAAACTATCAATACATATGGAATACAAAAAAGATAAAGAAACTTTAGTAGCTCCTATTCCACATGTCTAATCTTCAACATTCCTCGAAATCTTCGTCACTTCCAAGTAATCCAATGATCCCAAAGGTTGTAAGTTTAGCATCACCGTTGTTGAAGATCCGTAGCTATAAAAATGAGAAAGCATCGGTCTCGATCATTGTTATACAGTGTCATAATATTATTACACAGTGTCAAAGTTCAATTGTATCACAACTTCAACAATAATACTATGGTGATATGAATCACTCCCCCTTGGTCAATACTCCATCTCACATGGAAACTACTCCCCCTTACATAATGATCCGAGAACCACATGTATTTGTAGTATGAACTACATATTAATTCTCCCCCATTTTGTCAATAAAATTGGCAAAGGTACAAGAACGATATCATAATGAAATTTCCGAGAGAGACATTTTATGACAAAATGAAAAAAAATACATACCAACTAATTTAGATGAAATCATAAAGCCGAGGCTAAATGTATTCATCAAGGAGTTTAAAGATAAGAGATAACCCCTCTAAAATTCCACAGCCGCACACCCCTCAAGATATGACTATTAAGCACAAGTTCAAAATAACTCTCCCCCATTTGATGTCATTCCCGAAAGAACAACAAGAGCGACCTAAATTTCGAAAGAAAAGAAGGATTTTATTGGACACCAAAAACCATGAAAATGATTTTCTATATCCAAAAAACTCAATCAAATTAATCAATAGTAAACCCATGATTAATTTAATCGGAATACACAAACAAATTAAACACAAGAGGTGATCAATTATATTGATTATGCTCAACATAAGAGAACTTATGGAGATAAGAAAATACTCAAGTAGATTAATTACAAGAGAACCCATAATTAATCTAACTGGACTACACAACCAAACTAATCACAAAGTAATCAATTTAATTGTCATTTGTTTTGCTCGACATAAGAAAACTTACGGAGCAATAACTAAATAATCAAACAAGATGATTAATTTAGTTCAATATGCTCGACATAACATATCTCACGGAACACCAACTAAGCTAAAAGATCAACTTGGTTGTATAGTTCTCAACATAAGATACATTACGGAGCCTCACAGTAATACATAAAATATGGATCAGGGATGATCAATACTGCAAAATACACAAGGATTCATTCTATCTTCAATCACTATTTGCATAACGACAATTAATAGACATAATCCTTGAAAACAAAATATTTTAACCTATTTTCCATCAAAGATTGACAATATAGGCTTAAGTTTTGTATTTGTCAAAAGTCCATTCATTCTTTTACCAGTACGTGAATATCGAACACGAACGACTTTACTTTTGACAAAGTATGGGACAAACATAGTTTATGGACGTAACACCAATATCCCATAACAAATTGCAATATATCAAATCATAAAGATTAATACTGCAAAAACATCATCCTCCAAATATTTTTAGAATTTAAACCAATAAACCTAAAAAAAACAAGAAGATGAAAAATAATAGCTATGTGTAGTCACAATCATTGTTATTCAAGCACTAGTTATTCTTCCAACTAAACCAAAAAGAAGACATACTAGGAAAAAATAAATAAAGTAAGCTAAAAACAGACTCCAGTGATATCCCGAAACGAACTAAGATCATATGGAAGGTTCAGAATCCTCACGAGACAAAGGGTCTTTTAGCTTGTGATCAACAGCGTTCATTGCAACATCGGAGAGATGATGCTCTTTGCGAAGATCATTGATGTAAGACTTTATGAGACCAAGGTCAGCAGTAACCTTTTCCAACTCAGTTTTTGATGCATCAAGATTTTTCAGGGTAACAATGAGCTCTTGTTTTGCTTCCCCAAAGTACTTAATAAAGTCATGAACAACTTCAGCAGAGATCATATATCATCCTTTTCAGCATCCTCATGAAAATAGGCAAAATAACATGAAGCATTAGGATGATCTTCATCTACAAGGGTTCTTCTTCTTGGACTCAACATCACAACCTTTATCAAGGAATCCGCTTGCAAAACCACCATAGGAAGATGAAGAAGAAGACATTCTTGACAACCCAGAAGCCAACCTAGAGTATGCGTACGTGACTTTCGCAACTCAATAGGTTGGTATTTAAGGGTTTCTTAGGGAAGGGATTCTAGGGTTTTCTTAAACAGTTGACTCGTCCCAGAACACGGGTATCCGTTCGAGTACAACATGACCCCCAAAAAATAAAGCCCAAAAGGGACTTTTGCAACAAAAGACTCAAAAAAATTTCATAACTCAAGAAAGCAATTTTGAGCATAGTTGTAGCAAGAAACAAGACTCAAACGAGGACTTCCTGAAGAAAAAGAGGAGAAAATTTAGACACAACAATACCTTAAGCACAACAAATCTGCAATCAATAGTTTAGCTATGGACGATAAGAAGATAGCTCAACTCAAAACACGCAGATGCCAAAAGTATACCTGATTATTAACACATCTTACTCAACAGGGTTTTTATGAGTAAGCTCTTCAAACCTTGAGATTAATTAGCACAAGTATGAGCCACGATCTCATCAAGAGATTTGTTTTTATGGTTTTTGATGGTGGATTTTAGTTCAGGGATAAAATTGTAAAACCAATTTTAATATGCTGACATCCTTCAAAGGACAAAGCTATTTGATAAGCGATGAGCGCAGAAAACCTCTCGCTTTATTTATTTGAAGCAATTCGATAAATACACAAGATTCACCCAGAATGGTGCATGTAGCAACAATCCCAAATATTCTGTGAATTTATAGCATTATCAATTAATGCATGATTAGCCTAGTGTTTCCTGTGATGTTCCTAGACGAGCTCTCATATTAGCATGACATGAAGACTGAGTGTTCACTCTCAGCAGAGTAACATGAATCTCAAAGTGCCAATTTTGAGACATGCACGAAATACCCGTACAGGCTACTCTCTGACAAAGAGAATTTCGAGACGCTTCACTTTCAGCTTGATCGAACGTATTTAATTTCCTTAAGGAAAATCTGGACTGTTCATATCAGTCTCAGAAACGATCACAGCCACACAAGTTGGTCGCGCACTTTAACAAGCCTAGCCAAACCCTGGCAAGAGTAGGCGATCATCGTGATGACCACCGGCGGGCCTTCTTATGCCCTAGACGGTCGAAGATAACACGAACTCCTCCCATCAAATTAAACGCAGCCCTAAAAAAGGGTAGTTGCGCTGCTTTGGAAGAAGCTCGAAGAGCTTAGACTATTCCAGGAAGTCTTAAAATCATCACGACCGTCCAACTTCACCAGCCTGGTTGGAAGGATTAGATCATCCCGTGAATGATCATTGAAGCGCTAATGCACACATTTGCGGGCCTACTCTGTCCCTACCTGGTCGACTTGCTCACGGCGTGGTCATAGAACCATGAAAGTTTTCCAAAAACATGATGGGCGTGAGGCTTTTCAAGGGTCACGGAAATTCCACTAGTGTCTTAAATTGATCTCAACCATCCAACTTAGCCAGCATATTTGGATGGCTTAGATCACGCCTAGGACCATCAAGGAGGTGCACATATGTTCACCGTCAGCCCAACGTGGGCCCCACACGATCGACCTCTCCAGAGGAGAAGCATAGCTTTCCTAACCGATTGTCCAAAGTCACGCGTGTGTGACCGTTTTAAAACCCTAATTAGGGTTTGCGCCGCTGCATAACTGTCGCAGTTCGATCGCGTCCATCCATCTTCACCAGCCTAAACGGAGGGTGTATATATAGACTCAAGAGGTCCCAAGGATGTTGACATGATCATTGTGGGCCCACCTATGTGTGTGACTGACCGGCATGGGCCAACCATGGTCGAGCGCCTCGAAACGCATGCCCAAATGTGGCATGTCACGCGACTTCCAAATCCTTTCCGGTAATGGATTTCTATCGCAAATCGATCACGGCCACTCATATTCGCCAGTCAACTTGATTGGCTTAGATCAAGCCTTCATGGGACAAAGAGGTATAGACGTGCACAACAACGAACCGTCTCCATGCACGACCAATCGGTCTTACAAAAATTGGCGCCCATGAGTAGTTTCGGTCAAGCCAAAGAGGGATGCTTGCGCACCTCTTAGGAAACCTAGGATTCCATCAACGGTCGCAAATAAGTGCCGCGAACAATCTTGTCCATCCAACTTTGCTATCTTGGTCGGACAACTTAGGTTAAGAACTAGGATACCAATGAAACACCTCGATGGTCACCGTCCGCCAGTCTTCCACAGGGAGTGATCGATCAGGAGATAGCTAGCCCATGCAGTCTCCAAACGATGACTCGAACATGGTTGGGCGTGATGCTATTTTAAGATGCTTAATCCACGACTTATTCGGTCAAGCTTTAAAACAACGATGCTTCATACATATTGGTTGGTTTCAACGCATTACATGCATCGAGCATATATGATATTTAATGAATATCAATTTCTTAAATAACTTAATAGCATCACGTGATATTTCTTGCCGCGGGTCCCACCACTCGACCCACTCATTCGAGACATCAGACATGTCACAAACTGGGGGATACTTACTGGGGTATTGGTCTGGCGGTTAACAGCATGTGGCGTGCAACGCGCCCATTTACAAGAACGTGTCAGGGGGCATGGACGGTTAAGATGATGAGGGAAGTGGGCTAAGACGTGATCGTGCAATCACCTACACGACCCCACTACTCCATCACTCAACTTCCCCCACTTCCTACGAGATGAGGGTTTGCGCTCAATGACTTGTATAAATAGGTCCTTCGCCTATTTCGTAAAGGGGACGAAAAAACACAGAAAAACCAAGTGTTGTCATCTGTATCCAGAAAACATCCAGAGCTGATTGCTTACATTATTTTAAGACAGTTCATCATTCTGATACAAGTCATAATCAGACAACACCTTCACAATCTCAACACCTTCTTCGCTTTCCTCCCTAAGATCAACCCGATCTCCTTCACTTTGTGAATGAAGCAAGTCTGGAACGGCCATTTCTTGGTTTAGGCCAGAATTGTATAGATTGATCTCTCGAATCAGAAAGCACTCTCGTGCAGTGAATTTGTTTAGGTTTAGATTCATTTCTCATTCACACACACCCAGAATTACCAAAACCAGCAGAAATATTTTTCACCCATAAACAATTGGCGACCACAGTGGGAGATTAATCTCTCGGTCGTGAAGTCAATTTCTTCAAAACCCAATTCAATTTTACTGATTTCCAAAATGGTGGATCTTAGGTCAGGATCAGCAATCAATTATGATGGAACTAGCGCTGACAACACTCTCAGTGTCGATGTCATTATCCGCGGAGCTGCCAATGTGATCAATACATCTCGTGGATCCGTCTCCTCTACCACCAACACTAGCGTAGCAGGAGATATTCCAGTGGGAGTGACACCTCATATCACTAGAGCCAGAGCAGCCGTAAAACCCGGTATTTCTTAAAGTGTAACACCACTAGAGAAACTGCCACTCCCCCATCAGGGCGAGGGGTTGGAGGAACAAGAGCAGGACAACCCCCTGTTACCATTGTGGATTTGATGGAAAGGCAGGAAGTTCTTGATAAGGTTCAGACGTACATGGCTACAACTCAGAAAGAGGTACTCACTTTTCTCAAGACATTGACTGAGCGATTTCCACAGGAGTCACGACAGCCTCCGGAACCAACAAGGAGCGCAGTCAATACACTCGGAGCAGGCACTTCAACGACACAGGCCTACATGGACGAAGAAACTCGTGTTGCTACTGAGCGCCCAAGGGAAAGGTACCAGTCATCCAACTTCATTACGCGTGAGGACCTGGAGCAACTCCTCCTGAGCCGGAGCAAAGAAAATTCAATGGGCATGCACCAGCATCAACCTCCATACCCTCAAGACGTACAACGGATTCCCCTTCCAAGGGGATACACCTCTCCTCAATTCTATCTTTATGATGGTAATGGTAAAGCTCGTGAACATATCTCTTGATTTTTGGAATCTTTAGGATAAGAGCTATTTTGCGTTTCCTTCCCTCCCAAGATCGCTAATTAGCGTTTCCTCCACAAAAAGATTAAAATTAGTGTTTCCTCCCCTCGTTAGGTATTCCATCCATTGCTCAGTTAGCTGAGTCAGCATCTGTGCATGCGTGGCATAAATTGTACACCTGTAACTAGAAGTACCTAAATTACCCTCACATACTAATTTAATCTAACAGTTGTAGATAAAGTGAAATAATGAATGGTGGTGATTTAACATCCACAATACCATCTCTTATTCTTCCCATCGCTGCTAATCTTCAAAAACTTGTAAAATCATTCATCATCTCTCTTCTGCTCGGAAAGAACACACAGACCCCTTCAATCATCACCAAACCCAATTACACAGAATTAGCACCAATCAAACATCATCTGTTGTTGTAGAGGAAGCCTTATAACGACCACCACTGCCTTCCATTAATTTACCCATCTTCCGTTCACATATGCAGATCCACATACAACCACGACCAACACCATTTTTCTTCACAGATGTTCACTTTACTTCATTGAATATTCATCCATAAACTAGACATCCAAGCTAACAACTCAATCAATCAAGCCATACTTATGTGGTAAACTCAAGTTCGATTCATATCGAAAACCCACAAATTCCGTTCCAGAATCAGTTGGCAGCCACCATTAACAACCCATTTCACTTCCTTGTTCACGACTACACCTTCTCTGTCTCCCAAATCAAACATAACCCATGTCTCCATATCATCACAGCTTCATGAACCTTCTCAATCGAACCCAATTGAATTTTCTAACAATAATCCCCAAATTCTGCTCAAACCCTAAATCTCATCCACTTTACTGCCAAATCCATATCCAACATATATTTCTCTTGTTCATTCCATTTCATCTGAAATAAAGAAACAAAAGAACAAAGAAAGAGACTTAAATTTGCTTATGCTACTGAAGTGGTTGTTGTTGCTGTAATGGAGGAGTCTGTGGTGATCGATAGATGTGAGATTAAAAATAAGTTTTGCTTAGTGGGAGTGAATCTGGTAGTTGTATTTGCTATGGGTTTATTTGAAATCAAGATTCAAGACACAAGAAGATGACCTAGTTTCTGTAAATTTGATGAAGGAAACGGTGATTAATGGTAGAATTTGAATTATGAAGAACTGGTGTTATTGGTTGAGGAATGCGTGTTTGGTTGACGAATTATGAAGCAACCTTCTTAATCTTGGTATGAGGTTATTTTGGGTAGTTTACTAATAAAAAAAAAATTGTTTATGCCATGTGTGCACTGGTGCTGAGTCAGCTAACCAAGGCTTGGACGGAATACCTAATGATGGGAGGAAACACTAATTTTAATCATGTTCTGCGTCTGAAAGTGTTCTCAAAGTCACTTACTGGAAGAGCATACACCTGGTACAATAACATCGCACCTAACAGCATATCCAATTGTAGTGAGATGGTCAGTGCCTTCTACAGGAAGTATTTCTCGTGTCTGAGCAGATCACCTTTTCAGACTTGGGAAGAATCTTTCAACGAAACAACGAGCATCCAAACGACTTTGTTAAGAGATTCAAGACTCAGGCTTTGGATTGTCATGATCCGTATGTCACCGAACGCCAGCTGGTGGAGTTATGCATTAATGGAATGGTTTCCATATACCGTGCTTTGTTATAGAATCTGGGCTTTCAAAAAAAAATTGAGCTCCATGAAGTCGCTAAGCGTTCGGCCGCAACACCCCAGCATTGCTCGAAAGAACCAGAATTGTTCGAAACGAAGATACGCGTGAGAGTCGAGGAAGCAGGCGTCTTATCAATAAGCAATATAATACTGGTCCTTCTGTGAGTGTGGTGGGATAAGGAGGAAAAAGGAAAGCTTCAGCAACAGAACAGCAACCCAAGCGTGCAGCTCCAGCACAGACAACTTCATCTCGAAAGGGAGCGGGAAAAACTCCTATGCAAGAAGCTGGAGATACTATCTCAGACTTCCCATTTCCCATGAATGAAGTCATAGAACTCTTAGAAGCATGGATTCAGGATAACGCGATCAAGCTACCTCTTATCAGACGTTCGTCGACCGAGGAAGAGATGGCAAATCCCAAATATTGCCGTTACCATAGGTTCGTCCATCACCCGATTAAGGATTGCAACAAATTGAAGCACATTTTCAGAGAAAAGGTAGAGGCAGGAGAGCTCCAGTTAGGAAACGAAGGTGTTCATAGGGATCCTCTTCCTATTAGGAGCTGCATGATCTCCGGGGATTCTGTTCACAAGACTGTACAGTCTATTATGGAACATTTGTGTGAAATCCTGTATTTCTCCAAGGCACAGCGTCAAGAAATATTTGCATCCCTCAACCGTATTGTGTCAGGAAGGCGCTTGCATCCAGAAAGGGAAACAACGAAAACACAGTCTTTCTTGGAAGATGCAACCAGCAAGGAGAACTGCGCACTCTTGAGCATCACTCGTTTGAAGGATGTCGAGTTCGACAGCACACTGATTGATGCAACCCCCGAATTCAACATCATCACCATCAAGACTCTGAGAGCCGCAAATATTTCAAAACAGAAAGTTATTCGCAGCCCAATCGTGATCAGGGGGTCAAAAGGAGAATTCAGAGACGCCTATGATGCACTGACCTTAAAGTTAAATTCGGTGATGCTCTAACATAGGCTAAATTTTACATAATAAAAGAGTATCTTAATAACGACATGGTCCTGGGACGCCCGTGGATACACGAAAACAAAGCAGCAATGGGAGTGTGTCCTTTGCCGATTTCAATACCTGAAAGAATATCCAATGAACCGTCAAATCCTGAAGATTATTTGTTGTCGTATCAACACCTTGCGAATGTGACGCAACTTCCTGGAGAAAGCCTGAACTCATACCTTAAAAGGTTCTGAACCCAAGTAAGTCTCATTGAACAACCTTTTTTACAAATAGTAAAACCTCTTCCTGCTGAGGCTCGGGGACTTGTTTCGATCAACAGCCTAACCGCCACTAAGATATGTGAGTGGGGTTCCGGTCCTTTCAAGCGCTTTGCCAATAGCTTAGAAAAAGTCAGAGACAATGTGTCCCAGAATCAAAATGTTGTGTCAAGCCCAAATCCGTTTTGAATTGGAGATATGGTAACAAAGATGACCACGTTTCAAGTTGGAAATGTGGTGGTGAAGATGACTACCCACTCTGATTTTCCAGCAACGAAGGAAGATGAACCGTATTTGGTAGCAGATGTCATACTAGGCGGCTATTGCAAGATCATCAACTCCGACAAGCTTGAGGGAGTGACGATTCACTCACGATGGCTCAATCCCTACAATACCTAAAAACGCTGTACTACCCCTTTCCTCCAGTGTTCTCCTTAATAGTTCCTCCAACAATTTCCTTTTAATGCAATGTTTGTAATTCCTCTAAAATGACTACACTATTTGCATTCATAATTGTTAGGGTTTCAATTTTCAATTAATCAAAGTTATTCCCTGTTAGGAATTTCTTTACCTCTTAAAACATGACACAGAATTCTGAGTCAGCCTAAATCATCAGTACCCACCAAATTAAACCAGAAAGAAAACCCTAAAAGAAACATTTTGTATCATATGGAAAACGTTGGAGGAATAAAATGTGTGCAGAGAAAAAGAGGGAAAACGCTTTGAGCAGTCTACTCCAACAAAAATCAGGCAGACCTCATGTCAGGAGCACATACAGGTTCGTGGTTTTTCATTGTAGCATTATCTTTCATCACAAGAGTAACGTGCAATCACATGAACCTAAGAAGACTCTGATATACCCATATTGGAAGATTTATATCAAAAGCAATATGAAACCCTTATTTAAACAAGCAAGCAAAAGAGGAGGACCTTGAACTCAACCACCCCTAAATACAAGGGGGAAAAGTTCACAAATTACGAGAATATACTCGTCCAAAAAAAGGGAAATAGGGAGATTTAGTAATCAAGGGGATGTGCCTTCGTCATCGTCGGAGTCTTCTTCAACACCGTTATCATCAACACCGTTGTCATGGGCCACAACTCCTTCTTCCTTCGGATCAGCCTCCGCTTCCCTCTCGGATATTTCTGTGAAGTCAGCGACGTTCTCCGCTTCAACGTCCTCGGTAGGAACATCTTCCATATCTTCTTCAAAGACCAACACAGCAACATGGGAGATTGTGGTGACAACCTTTAGATGCTCGGGTTCATCAGTATCAGAATCAAGGATTATCACACCATCAGGAATCACATAATCGCGTTTATCTTCACTCGGAGGCCGTTCATGTTCAACCCGTCGCCTCTTTAGCCGCGCTGCAAACCTCTCGGCTCTCGTGCTGACCTGTGGTTGCGACGTCTCATCGTGTCTCCATTTTCCTCTCTGTCGATTGAAGCCAAAAGGTTTTGAGTGCGTTCTCGAGCAATACACGGATGCAGAATCGACATGCCCCGTATAGTGCGATCAGCCTCGCGAAGCGGAACATCAATCTTAGCCATCACCTCGTCGAACGCACCATCAGCCTCAGGGTTATTGACTTCGAAGCTTCTTTCTGGAGAGGTATCAGAGTAGTCCTTACCAGCAGCCTCCATGAGATTCTGCGGGAAGAGGTTATGATTAAATTTATAAAAAAAATCATGACCAATCAGAACATCAAGTTGTGTAATAGATATGGAGTAATACCTGGGATAAGGAAAGAAACGATTCTGCGATGGGAGAAGACTCAATGTTTTCTTTATATTTCACAAGTTAACAAGATCCCGGGAAGAAAACGAGTCTCCACTTGTCGTCTGCAAAGGCCACAGATGCGGGATAGCGATCAATGGATGTTTATCGAATATTTGAGGGCAGCTGCCGTACAATAAGAAGAAACGCATGTCGCCCAAAGAACGAGCCAGACTCCATCCTGGTAACACGCGCTGAAACCTTTCCCGTGAATTTCTTTTTATTTGTCACCATTTAATGCCTACCCGACAATAGTGTAACAATTACGTGTTAGGCAGGGGACATTGTAACAATTATTTCAGGAATAAAATTGTAAAACCAATTTTAATATGCTGACATCCTGCAAAGGACAAAGCCATTTGATAAGCGATGAGCGCAGAAAACCTCTCGCTTTATTTATTTGAAGCAATTCGATAAATACACAAGATTCACCCAGAATGGTGCATGTAGCAACAATCCCAAATATTCTGTGAATTTATAGCATTTTCAATTAATGCATGATTAGCCTAGTGTTTCCTGTGTTGTTCCTAGCCGAGCTCTCATTATTAGCATGACATGACGACTGAGAGTTCACTCTCAGCAGAGTAACATGAATCTCCAAGTGCCAATTTTGAGACATGCACGAAATACCCGTACATGCTACTCTCTGACAAAGAGAATTTCGAGTCGATGCACTTTCAGCTTGATCAAACACATTTAATTTCCTTAAGGAAAATCTGGACTGTTGATATCAGTCTCAGAAATGATCACGGCCACACAAGTTGGCCGTGTACTTTAACAAGCCTAGCCAAACCCTGGCAAGAGTAGGTGATCATCGTGATGACCGCCGACGGGCTCGCTTATGCCCTAGCCATTCGAATATCAAACAAAATCCTCCCAGCACGTTAAACGCCAGCCCTAAAAAAGGGTGGTTGCGCTGCTTTGGAAGAAGCTCGACGATCTTAGACTGTTCAAGGCAGTCTTAAAATCATCACGACCGTCCAACTTCACCAGCCTGGTTGGACGGCGTAGATCATCCCGCGAATGATCAGTGAAGCGCTAATGCACACATTGGCGAGCCCGCTCTGTCCTTACCTGATCGATTTGCTCACGGCGTGGTCATAGAACCATGAATTTTTGCCCAAAACATGATGGGCGTGAGGCTTTTCAAGGGTCGCGGAAATTTCACTAGTGTCTTAAATTGATCTCAACCATCCAACTTAGCCAGCATATTTGGATGGCTTAGATCGCGCCTAGGACCATCAGGGAGGTGCACATATGTTCACTGTCAGCTAAATGTGGGCCCTACACGATCGACCTCTCCAAAGGAGAAGCATAGCTTGCCAAACGGATTATCCAAAGTCACGCGTGCGTGACCGTTTTAAAACCCTAATTAGGGTTTGCGGCGCTGCATAACTGTCGCAGTTCGATCACATCCATTCATCTTCACCAGCCTAAACGGATGGTGTAGATATAGACTCAAGAGGTCCCAAGGATTTTGACGTGATCACCATGGGCCCACCTATGTGTGTGACCGACCGGCCTGGGCCAACCATGGACGAGCGCCTCGAAACGCACGCCCAAAGATGGCATGTGACGCGGATTTCAAATCCTTTGCGGCAATGGATTTCTATCGCAAATCGATCACGGGCACTCATCTTCACCAGTCAACTTGAGTGGCCTAAATCAAGCCTTCATGGGACAGAGAGGTATAGACGTGCACAACAACGGACCGTCTCCATGCACGACCAACCGGTCCCACCAAAATTGGCGCCCATGAGTAGTTTCGGTCAAGCCAAAGAGGGATGCTTGCGCACCTCTTAGGAAACCTAGGATTCCATCAACGTCCGAAAATAAGTGCCACAAACCATCTCATCCGTCCAACTTTTCTAGCTTGGTCGGACAACTTAGGTTAAGAACTAGGCGACCAATGAAACACCTTGATGATCACCGTCCTCCACTCTTCCACAGAGAGTGATCGATCAGGAGATAGATCGCCCATGCAGTCTCCAAACGATCAATCGAAGATGGTTGGGCGTGATGCTATTTTAAAACGCTTAATCCACGACTTATTCGGTCAAGCTTTAAAACAGCGATGCTTCATACATATTGATTGTTTTCAATGCATTACATGCATCGAGCATACACGATATTTCATGAATATCAATTTCTAAAATAACTTAGTTATTTAACCTAATAGCATCAAATATTATTTCTTGTGGCGGGTCCCACGACTCGACCCACTCATTCGAGACATCAAACATGTCACAAACTGGGGGATACTTACTGGGGTATTGGTATGGCGGTTTACGGCGTGCGGCGTGCAACGCTCCCATTTACAAGAACGTGTCAGGAGGCATGGATGGTTAAAATGATGAGGGAAGTGGGCTAAGATGTGATCGTGCAATCACCTACACGACCCGACTACTCCATCACTCAACTTCCTCCACTTCCTAAGAGATGAGGGTTTGCGCTCAATGACTTGTATATATAGGTCCTTCGCCTATTTCCAAAAGGGGACGAAAAAACCCAGAAAAACCAAGTGTTGTCATCCGTATCCATAAAACATCCAGAGCTGATTGCTTACATTATTGTAATCTAGTTCATCATTCTGATACAAGTCATAATCAGACAACACCTTCACAATCTCAACACCTTCTTCGCTTCCCTCCATAAGATCAACCCCATCTCCTTCACTTTGTGACCGAAACAAGTCTGGAATGGCCATTTCTTGGTTTAGGCCAGAATTGTATAGATTGATCTCTCGAATTAGAAATCACTCCCGTGCAGTGCATTTGTTTAGGGTTTAGATTCATTTCTCATTCATACACACCCAAAATTACCAAAACCAACAGAAATAGTTTTCACCCATAAACAATGGTCAAGTCTCTTTTTCCTCCGGAATCTAAAGAGGGACTCCTTTTTATGTGAGAAATTATCATAAAACTTATTGTCATCAAAATACGAGACATAGTTTGAGTTTTTACCAGAAGAATTTTGGTTTGAGGAGGAAGACAACCGGTTGACGAACTCTTTATACCCTTCAATTATCTTTTTCAGATTATCTTTAATTTCATCAATTTTTCTTCTTTCTTCTGAACTTCCTTTGTCAACAGGAGCAGCGTTATTTCCAGAGACCACGACACGATCTTCCTTTAGACAATGTTTATTAAGATGTGTTTTGTTTTTGAGTGTTCAAGGAACTCATTGAACTGACTTTCCTGGTAACATACACAGGGTAGGTACGAAAACCAATTGGTTTAGTCATACGAATGTCAGTTACACCTTTAAGAATTAAATCTAAGGTGTGTTGAAGTTGAACCAAGGATTTTTTTCTTCAACCTAGAGGTTCCCTTTCGTTTAACGGAACTCTTTGTCTCACAGACAAGACATACTTTCTGATCATCAGAATGATTAGATAGTACAATCTTAATATCATCGTTAGAAGATTTCTTCCCTCCAGTTGATGTGAAACATCCTTGAGTGATGGTGACTTCAGGCACATCCGTTTTACTAGAAGGGGATTCCGTTTTTACTTCTGAGCATGAACCATCTTTAGTTGTGTCAGAAGTACTTGGAATATTATATTGCTTTGAGCATCTTCCGCTTACTCAAGCAATGTTCAATTTCCAAGGCATCTCTTCTAAGGATATCTTCAAGAGACGTACACGAAGAATGAACTTCGGTATTACCTTTGGGTTTGCAATCTCTTATTACACCAAGTAGAACATTGACATGGTGCTTCAACCGATTGAATCTATCAGCTTGGATTCTAACAAGATTTAGAATCAATTCACTCTCTTCACCTGAATCCCGTTCATTAATAGAGAGGCTCACATTTGAAGGGTAATCAGAAGTACACAAGTCAGTGTTAATCTGTCTTGTCAGTACAGAAGGTTCATCTATATTCGAGATTGTAGAAACCTTCTCTTTAATAGAATTTAACGAGATAGAAATTTTATTTCTCGTAAAGCGTTTATCAGAGATAATACTCTTGTCTATAGAGTCAGATCGCTACAAATACAGACTTGTAAGGTCTTGAACATGTTTGCCTGCTCTGATACCAATTGATAAAAGCGGGGGTCTAACAACACCACTCAATATTTTGCTTAGAAATCTGTATGGACTAACTCCGAAATACTTTCTAGAGAATCAACTAGACAGTCAGACTCAATCTAGGTAAAAGTATACCAAGGAGTTAATATCTCTCTCTTGTTTTGATTTACTCGAGCTATAGAAATCAGTGAGTCTTCAATCAAACACAAGGAATAACTTGGATGGTACCCAAGACAAATATCCAAGGATCAATCAATGATAATCAACAACCAAAGGTTGGATTATTCTAATTGATGATCTAAACGCACAACCTGTATTATTTTAATTATAAAGATAAAACAATATAATGTGGAAATTGAAACAACACAGACACCAGAAATTTTGTTAACGAGGAAACCGCAACTGCAGAAAAACCCCGGGACCTAGTCCAGATTGAACACACACTGTATTAAGACGCTACAGACACTAGCCTACTCCAATATAACTTCGGACTGGATTGTAGTTGAACCCCAATCAATCTCCCACTGATCCAAGGTACAGTTATGCTCCTACGCCTATGATCCCAGCAGGACACTACGCACTTGATTCCCTTAGCTGATCTCACCCACAACTAAGAGTTGCTACGACCCAAAATCGCAGGATTTGACAATAAACAAATCTATCTCACACAGACAAGTCTATCAAAGGATCAATCTGTCTCCCACAGAAAAACCCTAAAGTTTTTGTTCCGTATTTTGATAATAATCAAGGTGAACAGGAACCAATTGATAATCCGATCTTATATTCCCGAAGAACAGCCTAGATAAATCAATCACCTCACAACAATCTTAATCGTATGGTAGCGAAACAAGATGTTGCAGAATCACAAACAATGAGAAGAAGATGTTTGTGACTACTTTTTATATCTTGCCTATCGGAGATGTTAATCTCAAGCCAATCGATCTGATTATACTCATACGATAGAAGATGCAAGATCAGATCATACAACTACGATAAAAGTAGTATCGGTCTGGCTTCACAATCCCAATGAAGTCTTTAAGTCGTTAACCTGGTTTTAGAAGAATAAAACCAAAGGTTAAAGGAGAATCGACTCTAGCACGCAAACTAGTATCATACGTAAGGTGTGGGTATTAGAGAGTTGTTCAATTGCAAGGAAATCTTATGTACTACACAAGACACAATTGAAGCAAAGATGATTTGATTCACTTGAATCGGTTCATGAACTTTTATAGCCACGGTTTGCAAACTGCATTCCTTAGCCTTTTTAAGTTTAAGTTCAGAAATCATCTTCAGATATATAACCTTCTCAAGTTCGCATACTAGGTTCGCGGACTTAAGTTACCGGGCAAAGTTTACAAACTCAAGAAGAAATTCTCGGGTATGAGAACTTCGCTGGTTCGCGGACTGTGTTCGTGTAATGAGTTCGAAGACTTATCTTCACGCAAGTAGTTTTTCAACTCCAGTGGAAATTCTCGGGTTTGAGAACTTCCTGAGTTCGCGGACTTGGCTCACGCCATTCTTCTGGTTCTCTTGATCAATAAAGTTCGCAAACTTTGGTTCAAGGAATAAGAATTATACATAAATGTGTTTCCACAAAAATGCTTATGTCCACCATTGGTTATGTAATCTAAACTCTCATTTCAATCATTGAAACATTCTTAGAGGACGTTATATAGTTGTTATAACATTTCTGGTCAAAGCAATTTTCAAGATGATTGAAACATATCATGACTTTTGTCACTAGGTAAAGATAAACTTGATCGAAGCGAAAATCTTACCAACACATATTTCGAGATATAGATAGACGAGGTATACTTGGCTCAAAATACCAAATGTATATAATCCAAGTCTATATATATAGCATACGACTTCTTGTCTCAAAGAGTAGGAGATAGAGTAGATAGACTTTTGAGTGACAGATAAGTTCAAGTCTTCACATACCTTTTTGTCGAGAAGTTCCACCGGGTCCTTGAGTAGTTCTTCTACTTGTATGATGAATCGCCATGAAGTCTTTGAGTTCAACCACACTTTCTATCCTAGTCCGAGACTTAGCTATAATAGACTAGAAATCAAGACTTATAGTTTTGATCACTAACATTGACAAACATGCTTGAGATCACCAAGCAATGCTCTAACACTAGATGTCTCCTTTATATAGTCTTTCAATCAGGGTTTGGAATCAATGTTAGATTAGTAACAAAGCATTCAATATTCACCGTTAGATGAAATCCTGATTTAGATACAAGCTAATATTTCTCAACCGTTAGATTGAAAGCATAGCTTGTTACACACACTTGACAATGCACGTTTTTAGGCTTGTTAACCGTACCCAAACGTATGCACTTGTTGGTTCAACAATAGTTAACCAAAAGGTTATCCATATGAGCATTTCATATCAACCATGTTCTTCTCCACCATAACTAGTTCAAATGACTTCAAATGAACTAGTTAGAGAGTTGTTCAATTGCAAGGAAATCTTATCTACTACACAAGACACAATTGAAGCAAAGATGATTTGATTCACTTGAATCGGTTCATGAACTTTTATATCCATGGTTTGCAAACTGCATTCCTTAGTCTTTTTAAGTTTAAGTTCAGAAATCATCTTTAGATATGTAACCTTCTCAAGTTCGCAGACTAGGTTCGTGGACTTAAGTTACTGGGCAGAGTTTACAAACTCCAGCAGAAATTCTCGGGTATGAGATTTTCGCCGGTTCGCGGACTGGGTTCGCGTACTTAGCTTCACGCAAGTAGTTTGTCAACTCCAGCAGCAATTATTGGGTTTGAGAACTTCGGCAGTTCGCGGACTTGGCTCACGCCATTCTTCCGGTTCTCTTGATCAACAAAGTTCACAAACTTTGGTGCAAGGAACAGCACTTATACATATATGTGTTTTCACAACAATGCTTATGTCCACTATTGGTTATGTAATCTAAACTCTCATTTCAATCATTGAAACATTCTTAGAGGACGTTATACAGTTGTTACACCATTTCTCGTCAAAGAAATTTTCAAGATGATTGAAACATATCATGACTTTCGTCACATGGTAAAGATATACTTGGTCGAAGCGAAAAGCTTACCAACACATATTTCGAGATATAGATAGGCAAGGTATACTCGGCTCGAAATACCAAATGTGTATAATCCAAGTCCATATATATAGCATACGACTTCTTGTCTCAAACAGTAGGAGATAGAGTAGATAGACTTTTGAGTGATAGATAAGTTCAAATCTCCACATACCTTTTTGTCGAGAAGTTCCACCGGTTCCTTGAGTAGTTCTTCTACTTGTATGATGAATCTCCATGAAGTCCTTGAGCTCAACCACACTTTCTATCCTAGTCCGAGACTTAGCTATAATAGACTAGAAATCAAGACTTATAGTTTTGATCACTAACATTGACAAACATGCTTGAGATCACCGAGCAATGCTCTAACACTAGATCTCTCCTTTATATAGTCTTTCAATCAGGGTTTGGAATCAATGTTAGATTAGTAACAAAGCATTCAATATTCACCGTTAGATGAAATCCTGATTTAGATACAAGCTAATATTTCTCAACCGTTAGATTGAAAACTTAGCTTGTTACACACACTTGACAATGCACGTTTCTAGGCTTGTTAACCGTACCCAAACGTATGCACTTGTTGGTTCAACAATAGTTAACCAAAAGGTTAGCCATATGAGCATTTCATATCAACCATGTTCTTCTTCACCATGACTAGTTCAAATGACTTCAAATGAACTAGTTAGAGAGTTGTTCAATTGCAAGGAAATCCTATCTACTACAAAATTGAAGCAAAGATGATTTGATTCACTTGAATCGGTTCATGAACTTTTATATCCATGGTTTGCAAACTGCATTCCTTAGTCTTTTTAAGTTTAAGTTCAGAAATCATCTTCAGATATGTAACCTTATCAAGTTCGCAGACTAGGTTCGCGGACTTAAGTTATTGGGCAGAGTTTACAAACTCCAGCAGATATTCTCGGGTATGAGAACTTCGCCGGTTCGCGGACTGGGTTCGCGGACTTAGCTTCACGCAAGTAGTTTGTCAACTCCAGCAGCAATTATTGGGTTTGAGAACTTCGGCAGTTCGCGGACTTGGCTCACGTCATTCTTCCGGTTCTCTTGATCAACAAAGTTCACAAACTTTGGTGCAAGGAATATGACTTATACATATATGTGTTTTCACAACAATGCTTATTTCCACCATTGGTTATGTAATCTAAACTCTCATTTCAATCATTGAAACATTCTTAGAGGACGTTATACATTTGTTACACCATTTCTCGTCAAAGAAATTTTCAAGATGATTGAAATATATCATGAGTTTCTTCACATGGTAAAGATAAACTTGGTCGAAGCGAAAAGCTTACCAACACATATTTCGAGATATAGATAGGCAAGGTATACTCGGCTCGAAATACCAAATGTGTATAATCCAAGTCCATATATATAGCATACGACTTCTTGTCTCAAACAGTAGGAGATAGAGTAGATAGACTTTTGAGTGATAGATAAGTTCAAGTCTTCACATACCTTTTTGTCGAGAAGTTCCACCGGTTCCTTGAGTAGTTCTTCTACTTGTATGATGAATCGCCATGAAGTCCTTGAGCTCAACCACACTTTCTATCCTAGTCCGAGACCTATCTATAATAGACTAGAAATCAAGACTTATAGTTTTGATCACTAACATTGACAAACATGCTTGAGATCACCGAGCAATGCTCTAACACTAGATCTCTCCTTTATATAGTCTTTCAATCAGGGTTTGGAATCAATGTTAGATTAGTAACAAAGCATTCAATATTCACCGTTAGATGAAATCCTGATTTAGATACAAGCTAATATTTCTCAACCGTTAGATTGAAAACTTATCTTGTTACACACACTTGACAATGCACGTTTCTAGGCTTGTTAACCGTACCCAAACGTATGCACTTGTTGGTTCAACAATAGTTAACCAAAAGGTTAGCCATATGAGCATTTCATATCAACCATGTTCTTCTTCACCATGACTAGTTCAAATGACTTCAAATGAACTAGTTAGAGAGTTGTTCAATTGCAAGGAAATCCTATCTACTACAAAATTGAAGCAAAGATGATTTGATTCACTTGAATCGGTTCATGAACTTTTATATCCATGGTTTGCAAACTGCATTCCTTAGTCTTTTTATGTTTAAGTTCAGAAATCATCTTCAGATATGTAACCTTATCAGGTTCGCAGACTAGGTTCGCGGACTTAAGTTACTGGGCAGAGTTTACAAACTCCAGCAGAAATTCTCGGGTATGAGAACTTCGCCGGTTCGCGGACTGGGTTCACGGACTTAGCTTCACGCAAGTAGTTTTTCAACTCCAGCAGCAATTATTGGGTTTGAGAACTTCGGCAGTTCGCGGACTTGGCTCACGCCATTCTTCCGTTTCTCTTGATCAACAAAGTTCACAAACTTTGGTGCAAGGAATAGGACTAATACATATGTGTGTTTTCACAACAATGCTTATGTCCACAATTGGTTATGTAATCTAAACTCTCATTTTAATCATTGAAACATTCTTAGAGGTCGTTATACAGTTGTTACACCATTTCTGGTCAAAGAAATTTTCAAGATGATTGAAACATATCATGACTTTCGTCACATGGTAAAGATAAACTTGGTCTAAGCGAAAAGCTTACCAACACATATTTCGAGATATAGATAGGCAAGGTATACTCGGCTTGAAATACCAAATGTGTATAATCCAAGTCCATATATATAGCATACGACTTCTTGTCTCAAACTGTAGGAGATAGAGTAGATATACTTTTGAGTGATAGATAAGTTCAAGTCTTCACATACCTTTTTGTCGAGAAGTTCCACCGGTTCCTTGAGTAGTTCTTCTACTTGTATGATGAATCGCTATGAAGTCCTTGAGCCCAACTACACTTTCTATCCTAGTCTGAGACTTATCTATAATAGACTAGAAATCAAGACTTATAGTTTTGATCACTAACATTGACAAACATGCTTGAAATAGCAGCGCATGCGAGTTCGACCGACCAATGCTCTAAAAATAATCAATAGGCATAATCCTTGCACACAAAAGATTTTAACCTATCTTCCATCAATAATTGACATAATAGGCTTAACTTTTGTATTTTTCAAAAGTTCATTCATTCTTTTATCAATACATGAATAT
Source organism: Papaver somniferum (assembly GCF_003573695.1). Taxonomy (NCBI): domain Eukaryota; kingdom Viridiplantae; phylum Streptophyta; class Magnoliopsida; order Ranunculales; family Papaveraceae; genus Papaver; species Papaver somniferum. The sequence continues at coordinate 68,838,758 of NC_039361.1, forward strand.
CGACTTACGAAAGACTTTACTTTTGACAAAGTATGGGACAATCAAAGTTCACGGACGTAAACACACATTGTAATATATAAAATCATAAAGATTAATACTGCAAAAATCATCTTCCAAACAACTTTAGAATTTAAACAAATAAATCTAAAAACATGAAGATGAAAACCTTGGACATAGCTATGTGTAATCACAATAATGGCTATTCCAAACTCTAGTTATTCTTCCAAATAAAACATAAAAAAGAAGATTTATTAGGCAACAATATCTTTGAGAAATTTCTTGTCGTCCCCAAACTCCTTGTCGTCAACAGCCATTGGAACATAAGGTTTGTGGAGGAAGGAATCAATACCAACAAACCATCTTGGCTGATGATGTGGAACCAGGGACTTCTGAATTTCCAAAGATCTTAACACGCAAGCCTTTATTTCACGAATCTCCTTTCTTGCCTCCCTCAACTCATCAAGAACATCAGAAAACTTTTGAGAGTTAGAAGGATCATCCCTTGGCTTCCTCGCATTCCTTCTTTTTCTTTTCAAGGATGGAGTCACTGGGGATTTCTCTTTTTCCTTCATCATTGATGACTTGGAAATGATATCTTTTCCATCAGAAGGCATGATTCTCGGAGAATTATATAAACGGTTTTGTGAGAGGAATTCACAATCTCAACAAGCGGTCTTAAGATATAAAGGATATCAGAGAAGGAAAAAGGAATGTAGGTTTTGAAACCTTTTAACAGGTTCGTACATGCCCAACAATTAACCCTATAAAGAGTTGAATTGTCGATAATAACCCTCTTTTTTTGGCAAACAGGTCCTTTCCAAAATCAACAATGATATAGAAGAATTCCAAGAAGACTAAAAACAACACAAAGCCAAACAAAAAATAAGTCAAAATCATTTTTTTTATTTTAGCCTGAGGTGTGCAGAATCTTGTTTCTTTAATCATGCACATGAAACAAGATGTACATAACAACACAATTAAGTTGTGCTGTGGTGAACAAAAATCTGTCTACCATGACCCTTTTGAATGGAATTCATAGAACCTTGCCTTTCCTTGTGATTAGACCAAGTTTTATACTCCATTGGCCTAACTCTCTCTTTGGAAACTACTTTCTTTGAAGAATATAAGATCTTACATACCTTGGTTGTTTTCTCCGTTAATTTAAGCTTGGTAGCCAGACAATCTGCTCTTTTTTGAAGCTTGTTGACATATATCATCTTGTGTTTGTACTTGAAACACTTTGTAAGTTCATGACCCTTAAGAGAACAATAGGATCATGTCAACGCATAAGATGAATCAGGCATTCGTGAAACGCAAGCTGCTAGACACAGAGTAGATCCTAAAATATTAAACATAGAGTTTCCAAAAGAAGGATCAGTTGATTCGTCCATCTTGATTGGGTTCTCTTCTAAAAAGCTATCAAGGTTGATATGTGTAATGCTACAATTATCAAAATCAATGTTTTCACATAGAAGAGAAACACTTGATTTCTTATCTTCATCAGAATCATAGATCTCAGACATCTCATCAAGTGTTATAGCAAGACCTTTGTTCCTAGTGTATTTTCTACGGTTTGGGGTCTCGTTTGAAAATGACCAAAACCTTTACACTTAAAGCACTGAGGCATTTCCTCGTCATCAGTTTCATCTGCGTCCCTGTTTTTAGGAGGAATACGATTATGAGGTGTAGATGGGGAAAAACGATTTGCTGGTTTTTACGAAATTGAGGAGGTGATCGTGCGGAGGAGACTCCTTGAACCGATCAAATGCTCAACGTCTCACAGATGCACTGCAAAAAGGGAGTGCTTTAAGTTCGAGAGATTCAATTTGTAAGACTCTGGCCTAAACCAAGATAATGGTTGTTCCAGAGTCAATTCGGTCACAAGAGAGGATGGGTCGATCTATAGGAGGGAAGCTGAGAAATGTGTAATATTAATGGTGATCAAAGATTGTAGGTGTGTTGTGTATTCTGCATGAAGAAATAAAATAAGTTCTGATTGATTGAATTTTCTCTGTTGAGAGTAATTGCTCAAACGTTGAGTTGTTAACCTCGTGTTATCTGCTTGACGAGAGATTGTCTTGTTTTTTCAATCATGATTCGGAGACTTATTTATATTTCCAGAATTGTAAACACCTTGATCCCATGAAGTGTGATAGTTGCTAGAGTCAAAGAATGGGGAAGTGGGAAATCGTGTCAAAACTAGTTGCTCATCGTACGAAGACTTGGTTAATTTTCCACCCACTACTTTGCTAACTCCTCCAACTGATTGCACGACTTGCTCGCATTCTCGTCGTGTGTATGAACACACGTGCCGTAGACCGCCAGACCAAAACCCTAGTTAATATCCCCATTGACACAATTGACATCTCGTGATTGTGGAGTCAGTTGCCGACTTTATGGGACGATGAGTCCTTGTATTCCTGAGTTGAACGTGATTTGAAAATGTTCTATGACTCATGAATTAAACATGCCTGTTGAGACAAAAGTATATTTTCGAATAAATGTTGATAACTTAAGGTGAGCAAATGTTTCTGAATTGTTGAATATTGATAGCTGAACCAATATTCCTTAGTCCGAGCAAATATTGCTCGTATGACAAAGTGTTGCTCGTCTGATGAATTGTTGGTGTCAGGACCAGATAAAATAAAATGTTAATTTAAGATACTGGCAGCTAGGCCGAGCATAATAATAAAAGTGTTGATCACGGGATCAACATAAAATTATTAGTATTTGAATCTGCTCAGAATTAAGTTTTCGTAGAGCTCTGGATTCGAAAGACTAATTTTTGATCAATCGATGATTTATTGAAAATCAACCACAGAGTGAAGGAGGGAACGGCTACATGGGATGAAGAGTCGACCATGTAACGCCCAGATGCTCAAATTAGCAAAATACCAAAGTCTCCTGAAGACCAGTTGGTGAAAGAATGATTAAATGCTGGTTTAATCATTTATTGAAATAATGCTCGTGTGAGTGTTAGGTAGTAAAACCTAATTATAGAGAGATGAGGGACCGATCAAGGGGTCATGGGACCGGATCTTGGTGGTCATGGGACCAGATGATGGTCGTTTGAGCAAATTCTCAGTTGTTTGAGAAGAGTTTGGACCCAATATGAGCAATTGAGCAAATTATGTCAAAATTATTAAAACATGCGGGACCGGCTATTTGCAAGCCTTAGGGAAGGCCTTGGTCGGTCAAGGATACATGCCCTCGTCACCATAATGTTCGTGTCTCAGTCCTGAGAGTTTCGATATCTTCTAATGCGTGTTTGAGCAACATTTTGAGAAAATATGAAGGATTCAGAGTTTTGCTGAAACTGGGGAATCTTTATGAGATGATGAAATATAATTAATAAACAGGGTATTGCAAGGTGTGGGACCGGACACGGCTAGGGCATGGCCAGCTGGTCCCGCAGCACCTTTCCCAATTTTATGTAATTTTATGTATTTTCCCTAATGTGAAGGAAATACCATGAAACTGAGGAATTTCATGAGGTTGGGGAATTTCTATGAGATTATGAAAATAATAATAATAAAATAGGGAGTCATGAAGTGTGGGACCGGTTATGGCCAAGGCATGGCCGGTCGGCCAAGGAGCCCGGTCCCAAGGCACTTTTTCTAATTTTATAATATTTTTCATGATTTTAGGGAAATATCATAAAACCAAGGAGTTTGTTGAAACCAAGGAGTTTCCATGAGATGAGGGAAACATAAAAAATAATAATAATAAAATAAGGGGCGTGTGGGACCGGCTAGGGCATGACCTGCCGGCTAGGGCCAGTCCCACGAGTTTCCCTAATTTTATATTATTTTTCATGACTTGAAGGAAATTTCATGAATTTAAGGAGTTTTCATGAAACGAAGGATATTTGCTCAAATGAAGAGATTTTCATGAGATCAAGGAAAATAATAAAAATATGATAAAATATAAAATTGGGCGTGGGACAGGCCACGGCACGACCGGTCGGCCGGTGGGCCTGGTCCCCTGGCGCTTCAATTAATATTTTATTATTTATTATTTTCTTCCTATTTTGCATAGGTTCATCGTTCCTTCGTGTTTTGGAATGCTCGTTCGTGCATTCAGGTGCCCGTTTGAGCATTATTGTTGAGTACACTTGCACCATTTTGGTCGGGGCTTACTCAATAGCGTCTCAGATGCCCGTACGTTGAACATTTATCACTAACCCGTGGAATTCTGCTGGGAAGAACCACGAATTGAAGTGACGAAATATTACGAAGAATCGTAGAATATTGCTGAATATTCAGTTAACAGTTAGAGATAATTAACTGATGGCTCTATACTAGCAGGCATGCTGTCTAGGAGCATTAATTATCTGAGAATTGAGTAACATGAGCTTGTTGAAGCGTAATATTTCCTTTATATAGTCAGGTAAAACCTTGTTGCATCCTGAAGACGTTATTGCTTTATACTAGCAGGCAAGCTGTCTAGGAGCCGTCCAATCTTTCGATTCTATATAGATGTAATTAATGAAATTTCTTAGTATTCATGAGATGTGCCGTTTCCTCAGCGAGAGAATACACATATATATATACTCTGAGAGACAGTATTCTCAGTCAGAGATTTCATGGCATGAGCTTTCATGCTTCAATGAGACACATGAGCCTCAATACTCATCTGATTGCTGGATCAGAAGCATGTATAATTATGGTTTTACAATTTTAACCCTTGTAGAAAATCTACCATCGACATTAAGTCCCCTGTTAGTGAGGGAATTCATGTTCCTCAGTCAGCACTGAATGGTGATTTTCCAGTTACAAACAAAATAAGTAATTGAACTTAGTCGTAAGATAAGATGTTACTGGATTTTCGATTGTACGAGCGAACCATGGCTTGAACGAAGATCCCAGTGGAATGATATAACATTGTCTAACGAGCGTAATGTGGTGTAGCATCGCTGATTTGGTGATGGAACCTTGATCGGTTTAGGATTCACGGGTCGGGCCCGAATAAGGAAATCCTTGTGAAATTAGGTTTTGGAAATAAAATTTGATATAAAAGGGATTAATCTTTTTTTTTTTAATTTCAGCTTCACACAACCGACCACCACCTTCATCCCTTCTTCATCCTCATGCCCGAGCACAGGAGAGAGCAGGAAGATTTTCGCCGGAGCTGTTGATCACCGGCGCTTTCCGACCACTGTCCGACACCGACCAGGTGAGTTTTTTCAGTAGTTCAATAATTTATTCATGAGTTGTTCATGCTTAAATTTTATACATGTGTATATATGAGTGTGAGTTTTGTAGAAAACCCTTATTTCATTAAACGTATGTTCGTTCGATCGTTATTTCAAGAGACTAGTAATAATCCATAACTTGAGAGAGATTTTTCTTTTGAAATAGACTTGTGTCTAGTGATAAAATTTTGTTTATGAGCCTTCATGGAAACCAAAACTTTATCTTAAAAGGTGTGAACTTTTCACAAGACCGAAATAAACCTTTGTTTCAAAGAAAAATGCTCATACGAAGGAAAAGAGATTTTTTTTTTATATGTGAAACCGTGACATATAATATAATGTCATATATTTATTTACGTGAGTAAAATAAAAGTTTTGAAAATTTTACATGAATTATTCATGTTAATCATTGTTTCGCAAAATCAAAACATGAGTTTTGAGTAACCCTTGAAATTAGACAATTTATTTATGATGAAATATTGTCTTGGTGTAAGTTTCATAGCTCAGTTGTGGATGTTTATACTATGAAAATTATGTTCCTGATTTTATGAAAAATCAGTTTCGATTTTCAAATGATAAAACTTTGTTCGTTATTGCAGGTCTCAAGGAACGAACTAATTTTGGAGTGTTAAGTATTATATCACAATCACTGCTAGTGGAATTGTAAAGAGGTAAGAGTTAAGGATTATCATTTTTGTAGATGCCTGCATGAATATTTTGTTGTCATATTGTATAGCTCCATCATATTGTCGAAGTTTGCGTCTTGTATGACAATATTCTGAAATAATGTTTGCGCGCATTACAGCTACTTCGCAAAGATGTCTGACTCCCATGAAAATGATGCCTCAAGAGACGATACATGTATGGATGAGACTTCTGCTGGTGAAGAAGAAGAAACTCTTGGGCTCAAAAACGTTCCAAATATAGATGATGCATTTTTCGCGGTTCAGCAGGGAACTGAAAAACGTCTTCAATCTCCAGCATTTCGCCTTCTGATAAATCCCAGAGAGGTTGTTCAAAAGAAATTAGTGACTCCTCGAGAAACTATTCGATTTTGTCTTGAACAAGGACTTTTTCTTGCGTCGATTATAGAAAGATTTCTCGACGACCTTTAGAAAAATTCTCTGGGTGGGCGAGACATATGCTGGGTTTTCCTCGTGTTAGAGTCATGTTGGATAGAGCACGGGTAACCAGTGCTATCCAAACATCTGGATATTTTTTTATTTTCCATGATGCGCGAGGTATTGTAGCTCTACTTTATCGTTGGTGCATTCCAACCCATACCTTCATATGCAGATTGGGAGAGTTTACCATTACTTTGGAGGATGTAGTTTCTTTGTTGCATCTCCCAATTACGGGTAACTTCCCTAAAGAGCTTTCTGCAGAGGAGACAGCAGTTTCCAACATCTTGACAATTGAGATGGAGAGAATTAATAAGGCGTATGGCAAAGGTTGTTACGCCCACTGTTTAACACACTGGTGGCCACGAGATACCCCTCTTGACGAACCTGACGGTATGTTATCCATTGCTGCTTTCTTGTGTTTATGGTTGTCCAGGGACGTGTTTGAAGACATCGGAACTTTACTAAAGCCATTTGTAATCCCTTTTTCCATTAAGATGGCTCAAGGTGAACAACTTTCTATAGGTATTCTATTCTTGGGTTCTTTGTACTCTAACCTGGACTCCTTGGTTATAGACTCCAGCGTTTCGAATATCTTTATGAAGATTGAATGCTACGCCAATGCGATGTTTCTCCAGGCCTTGATGTGGGAGCGCTTCAAGAATTATGCACATATTCCTCGTAATATCTTGCAAGGGCTGAATGCTGCTGATTCTCGTCGTATTTTTCCTGAGAAGGATAATGCCAGGATTATGGGATGGTCTACAAATCAACCTCAATCCAAGACACGTCTCATCTATGTGTTAGAAAATGAATCTAAGTTTAATTTCCACCCCTGGGTGCTAATTCCTTCTTATGTTTCTCAGTTGAAAACTTTTAATACTGAAGAAAGTATGACTTTGAAATCTGGTGTTGACTTGAACGATGGCGAAAGATCCTTCATGATGAGTTGTACCCCAGGTCACTTGATATCAGCAATATATGGAGACTTTTCAGTAGAGGAATACAACATCGATAGATCAGCTCGTCAGATGGGTATGGATCAATGCGTTCCAACTTTTCTAAGAAGGAAACCATCAATGGAACAACTTAAGACCTGTTTAGTTCGCACACGTGTGGAAGGAGGTTCTTACTGGTTTCCTTGTTCTGAATGAATTACATATGTAACTCCAGGTTACATAGATTTCTGGGATCAGCAGCTTGGGCGTTTACACGATTTTGTAATGGTTTTCCAACCTTTAGTGAAAGAGCCTCCTTCTGCTGATATGATTGCTTCTCGACCAAGATTGAAACATATCTCTGGCGGTGATAAGTGAAAGGCATCTCCAGGATGTTCACCAGTATGTATCTTTTGCATATTCTTCATAAGATAAAAATAAATGCTTTTGATTATCGCATCAATTTTTTTTTGCAGGACGGTCGTGCTATGAGACCTCGAATCGAAGTAAACTTCTCAGAAGCAGAAACAGTCATTCACGGTGGAGAAGGCAGGAACAAGAATTGTAAGCTGTTTCCTAACACCATAAAGTCCCCAGTTGTTTCCTTGGTGAGTTGTCAATACTTTCCCGCCTTGACTTTTTCCTATCCGTATTACCAGGATCGTGAACCAACATTTGTTATTTGGTTATAGAACTTTGCTCCATCAAGTATTGATGGTCTTTAATTCTCTGCTGCTGGGCAGACGGTTTCTGACTTGAGCGTTGAAGAAGAGAATGATGTGAGTATTCTTCCACATAGCCAAATATGATGCTTCGTAGATAAAATGCTAATTGTTTGAGAATATGTTGCCATGGAAGTGGAGAGTGCTGATACTCGTTCATCCTCGGAGGATAGAGATAAAGAAAATTCCCAAGATTTAAAACCGAATGGAAGTAATGAAACTCTTGATGTTGACACGGGAAATTCCGATCTTTTGAACGTTTCAGAGACCACACAAGTAAGTATTTCCCTTGAATTTTATCCATATAAACAGGAAATTGTTGATTTATGAATGAGTGAACGAGAATCCATGTGCATATACGAAAAACTTTGCTGAAATACGTCGCCAGAAAATTCAGAACTCAGTCTTTTAGCAAAAACGCCATAAAATCTTCATCCAAAGTCGGATTTTCACGGTCTGCATATGTATCTTCAAGCCCGGAAAATTTTCAAGCTTTGAGAAGAAGCTTTTTAAGTTTTGAGCATGTTTAGGGCCTGAAAAAGGCGAAACAGTAAACTTCCAAGAGACTTTCAGAACTTTTTCAGACTGTACGTTGCCCAGTGTTTTGACCATATCTCCTTGACCACTTATCGGATTGCTTTGAAATTTTGATATGATGTATATAACATCCATACGAAGAGAATGGCATATAACCCATACTCAGATTCCTTGTATATTTCTCCCAGTTCGTCATCTTGTACAGAGAAGAGTAAAATCTCTTCATATGAGCTTGCCGCAAAACGTGTTTTTATGACTTTCATGCTATTTTTTCGCGTCTTGAGTGCATAATGATGAACTTTGATGATGTTGTACTTCTTGTATGCTGTAGTTTAAGATCTTATTTGGTTTCCATGCCTAGATTTCGCTAACCTCATGTAATCTTCGTATTAGGTATCAAATACCGAAGTTGAGGATACTGAAATCAATAATGATAACGCGAGAAGACCTGGAGTTATTGATGAAGAGACAACCATCCCTGCACTTCAATTCCATGAGAGGGTTGTCACTGAAGTTATGGAAATCTCGATTGTTGCTACTCCAGTAGTAGAACAAACCGAGCCACAAGTACAGGAGACTGAAGAAACTGTTGCCATGACCGCAGAAGTTGCTCCAGTAATTGAGAACCGTATAGTGGTGCATGAATATCCAAGTGGGGGAGTTGATTTTGATCCTCCATTTGATGCATCGCTCCCATATCATGAACTAGTTGGTGGATTCAGCGTTCCTATTGGATATGTAGTCTTGTACAAGAAGATATGAAGGAAGTTTGGTCACATCATTGTTACCAGAGACCCTGGACGCGCTTATGCTTTAAAAATGCAAGTAAGTGTCATCTTGCGTGTTGTAAGTGATATATATGCTAGGGCTAGAAATATTGTGACTCCAGATGTACTCTTTGATTGGGAGTTCAACTTGGAGAATTCTGAAAGACTTGGCTTCAACGTGAAGTGGCTTCGTAAGAAAATAGATGCTATTAAGAACTCATGTTAGAATAACATACCCTTTCAAAATGATGTTGTGGTGGAGAAAGAAGACAAGATTGCTAAGCTGACTGAGGAGCTGAACATGGAGAAGGCGGCCTTGCAAGTCTTGAAGGATGCAGAGGAGCAAAAATCTTTCTTTGATGATTTTATTTGATTTCCTTTTCATAATCTCTTGAACTTCTGAACTTCTGAGAGACGTGAGATTTTATTTTGGTTTTGATATTGATTGTTTTTGGATTGGTAGATGATTGAGGATTTCCTTTTGGATTTGATAGAGATTTTATTTAAGCAAAATGAACTGAACTTTGATAAATTGTTGAATTCAAATATTGAATGCAAGTATTGCAAACGTTTTGGAGAAATTGAAATACAATGAAAGAAAATCCTAAATGCCAAATCCTAGACGTCATGAATGCTCAAACGCCCAGTACTTCAAACGCCCAATAATTTCAGGCGTCAAATGCCTTAAGACAATTCTCATGGATCACGAGCATGGTCCTGCCATCTGTGTTGATCAGTTTGTAGTAGCCTCCAGTTATGGATCTTACAAACATGAAAGGTCCTTCCCAATTGGAGCTCCTTGAAGAATAGAGATCACGGTTAGTTGCCTTAAGAACTAAATCTCCTTCCTTGAATTTGTTAGGCTTGGTCGTATGCACCTTGAATATCTTCTGCTGATTCGGAATTCCTCGTGTGATGGGATTCCATGGTTGCGTCACATATGGACACTCGTGTGGAGGGGAGTATCCAGCGTATTGTCTGTCATGCTTATCCATGTCTTCAGTAATAAATCTTTTGATAGAATGCTCAGTTTGAAGAAATTTTGTATTCAACCACTTGGTGTAATATTGTCGTGGCGAGGCTACCCACTCATAACACTTTGCGACAGCTAAGTTGTCAGTGGGAATAAGTCCCCAGACCAGGGAAACATGATTAAACATTGGCAATATAGGTGTATGAAGAGGAATCAGACTTTCCTGAGTACTGAACCTTTTGAAGAAAGAGTGTGCGCTTTCTCCAGGTTTCTGTGTAAGTTCCAGCAGGGCTTTAACTTCTTCCAGATACTCAAATGGTGGGGCATCCTCTATTTCTTCCGAGTCAGAGTCTTCTTTAACAGTAGAGTGTGTTGAAGGCGTTAGAGCTATCTTTCCAACATGAATCCAAGTTCGTCCAAAGATCATGTCGTACCTGGATCTTCCCGGATTATGTAAAACTTGGTCTCAATGCAGAATGATCTTTCTTTGACCTTGAGGATGATATAGACATATGCGTCTCTGGAAGTCCCTTCGTGATCCCTGATTTCCATGGGAGCATGAGTAGCTTCTTGTCGAGTAATGCCAGCGGATCTGAGAGTTTTCAACGGAATGATGTTGATGGCAGTGCCAACATCAACAAATGCTCTCTTGAATTCATTTCCTTTAATATGCACCGTGGTGAGCAGTTCCCAGTCATACATTTCCTTGTCAGTGGCTGGAGGTTTAGGAGGTACTTCTGGAATCAGTAGACGTTTCCCAGACACTATGTAATTCAGAGCCATGAACACGTCTCCCCTATGCGCCTTCGACAGATAGAGAAATTCTCATACATGCTCGATCAATGACTGAACTGCTTCTTTGACCGATTGTTCAGAGATGGAGAAAGTCCTGACTGGGAGAGGATCTCTGTGTACTCCTTCAGTCCCAAAGTTAAGATCTCTCGATTCAACCTTTTACCTGAATATGCGCTTTAAAACTCTACAGTCACTTGTGGGATGATTGACGAACCTGTGGAAGCGGAAGTAACGAGGACTTTCCATGTCTTCTTCAGTTGATTCTTTCTTGACATACGGCAACTTGATAGCACCATCTTGGATCCAAGCATCCAGGAGTTCGATCACCTCTTCAATGGAAAGGGGAAAGTCGGGTGCGTCTTGATCAGGAGCTCATGTGCGCTGGTCATGGGATTTTACATCTTTCTTATCCTTTCTTTGTGCTTTTGAAGGAGCTGGGGTATGCTTGCGCGGTGGTTCGGCTTTCCGTTTTCTCCCTTCTGTGATAGCGTTTGTGAAAGGATAAAGGTTGTACTGCTTGTTGATCAAACGTCTGCTACCTCGATTCTCTCGCGGCTCTTCAGCTTTTGTAGTTTTTTCTCTTTCCAGTAAAGCGGGTACAGTAGTTTCCGATCCCTTCGCCGCTTCATGAAGTTCCGAGAAGGTCTGGAAACGAAGATTTTCCAATAAAGCTCTGTAGACTGGGATCATGCCGTTAATGCACAAGTCTACAAGTTGTTGATCTGTGAAGTTTGGATCATGACAGTCCAAGGCTTGAACCATGAATATTTTGACGTAGTCATTGGGATGTTCATTGCCTCTCTGAAACATTCTTCCAAGATCAGAGAGAGTAATTTGCTCCTACACAAAGAAGTACTTTCTGTAGAAGGCGTTAATAATTTCTCCCTAATTGTTGATAGTTCCTGGTGCGATGTGGTTGTACCAGGTGTATGCCCTTCCCTTCAAATATTTAGAAAATTCCTTGAGGCGAACAACATGGTTATGTTCATGTTCACCCAAGGCTTCCAGGAACCGAGAAACATGTTCTCGAGAATTGCCTGTTCCATCATACATAGTGAAGGTTGAGAGGTATAACCTTTTGGAAGAGGAATCCTTTGCGTAGCAGCAGGGTATGGAGGCTGGTGACAATGGACATGTGATGTCTTGTCTTTTCCACGGTTCTCCAAGAGGCGTTCTAAATCTTCCTGAGTAATGAAATTTTATGATTCCTTTGTTGATGGATCGTTTGGAGCTTTGCGGACTTCGCTGTCATCCACTATATGAATTGGAACTACTTCAGGATCAGCATCTGAGGATGTTTCTTTCTCTTTTCCTTTTCCTTGAGTCTTCTCTGACATGTTGTCAGTAAGAGTTTTGAGATAATTGCACAGCTCCTTCTGTGTAGCAGCCATGTCAGTTTGATTCTTTGCAAGAGTTTCTTGCACCTTGATGAGATCATCCATGGTAGGTGGTGGATTCCCCCTGATTACCTCAGGGTGTCGGCCGAACAGGGGATGACCTTCCATGTTAGCGTGAAGAGGAATAACATCACCACTGTTAGTGCTAAAGGCCGGAATGGTTTCCGGGATATCCTAATTGTTATTGTTGCTAGTGCTAACGTCGTTTGTGTTGGAACCTATAATTAACCCAGACCTAAGACCAGCCATATTGTGAAATTGTGAGATTGAAACCGAGAGAATGATCTCCCACTGTGGTCGCCAATCTGTAGATGGGGAAAAACGATTTGCTGGTTTTTACAGAATTGAAGAGGTGACCGTGCGAGGGAGACTCCTTGAACCGAGCAAATGCTCAACCTCACATAGATGCACTGCAAAAAGGGAGTGCTTTAAGTTCGAGAGATCAATCTGTAAGACTCCAGCCTAGACCAAGACAATGGTCGTTCCAGAGTCAATTCGGTCACAAGAGAGGATGGGTCGATCTATAGGAGGGAAGCTGAGAAATGTGGGAGATCAATGGTGATCAAAGATTGTAGGTGTGTTGTGTATTCTGCATGAAGAAATAAAATAAGTTCTGGTTGATTGAATTCGCTCTGTTGAGAGTAATTGCTCAGACGTTGAGTTGTTAACCTCGTGTTGTATGCTTGACGAGAGATTTTCTTGTTTTTTTCAATCATGATTCAGAGACTTATTTATATTGCCAGAATTGTAAACACCTTGATCCCATGAAGTGTGACGGTTGCTGGAATCAAAGAGTGGGGGAAGTGGGAAATCGTGTCAAAACTAGTTTCTCATCATGCGGAGACTTGGTTAATTTTCACCCACTACTTTGCTAACTCCTCCAACTGATTGCACGACTTGCTCACATTCTCGTCGTGTGTATGAACACACGTGCCATAGACCGCCAGACCAAAACCCTAGTTAATATCCCCATGTGACACAATTGACATCTAGTGATTGTGGAGACAGTTGCTGACTTTATGGGACGATGAGTCCTTGTATTGCTGACCTGAACGTGATTTACAAATGTTCTGAGACTCATGAATTGAACATGCCTGCTGAAACAAAAGTATATTGTCGAATAAATGTTGATAACTTAAGGTGAGAAAATGTTGTTGAATATTGATAATTGAACCAATATTCCTTAGTCCGAGCAAATATTGCTCGTATGAGCAAGTGTTGCTCGCCTGATGAATTGTTGGTGTCAGGACCAGATAAAATAAAATATTAATTTAAGATACTGGCATCTAGGCCGATCATAATAATAAAAGTGTTGATCACGTGATCATCATAAAATTATTAGTATTTGAATCTGCTCAGAATTAAGTTTTCGCAGAGCTCTGGATTCGAAACCCTAATTTTTGATCAATCGATAATTTATTGAAAATCAACCACATAGTGAAGGAGGTACCGGCTACATGGGATGAAGATTCAACCATGTAACTCCCAGAACTCAAATGAGTAAAATACCAAAGTCTCTTGCAGACCAGTTGGTGAAAGGATGATTAAATGCTGGTTTAATCATTTATTGAAATAATGCTCGTGTGAGTGTTAGGTAGTAAAACCTAATTATAGAGAGATGAGGGACCGATCAAGGGGTCATGGTACCGGCTCTTGGTGGTCATGGGACCAGCTGATGGTCGTTTGAGAAAATTCTCAGTTGTTTGAGAAGAGTTTGGACCCAATATGAGCAATTGAGCAAATTAGGTCAAAATTATTAAAACATGCGGGACCGGGTATTTGCAAGCCTTAGGGCCGGCCTTGGTCGTTCAAGGAGACATTCCCGCGTCACCATAATGTTCGTGTCTCAGTCCTGAGAGGTTCGATATCTTCTGATGCGCGTTTGAGCAACATTTTGAGAGAATATGAAGGATTCAGGGTTTTGCTGAAACTGGGTAATCTTTATGAGATGATGAAATATAATTAATAAATAGGGGGTTTCAAGGTGTGGGACCGGCCACGGCTAGGGCATGGCCGGCCTGCTGGTCCTGTAGCACCTTTCCCAATTTTATGTAATTTTATGTATTTTCCCTGATGTGAAGGAAATACCATGACACTGAAGAATTTCATGAGGTTGGGGAATTTCCATGAGATTATGGAAATAATAATAATAAAATATGGAGTCATGAAGTGTGGGACTGGCTATGGCCAAGGCATGGCAGGCAGGCCAAGGAGGTCCCAAGGTACTTTTCTTAATTTTATAATATTTTTCATGATTTTAGGGAAATATCATAAAACCAAGGAGTTTGTGGGACTGGGTTCGCAGACTTAAGTTCCCGGAAGGAGTTCACAAACTCCAGCAAATATTCTCGGAATGAGAACTTTCGCCAGTTTGCGGACTGGGTTCGCGGACTGAGTTCAGGGCTCTAGTTCCGGTTCTCTTGATAAACAAAGTTCGTAAACTTTGGTCCAAGGAATAAGGACTTATACATATATGTGTTTCCACAACAATGCTTATATCCACCATTGGTTATATAATCTAAACTCTCATTTCAATCATTGAAACATTCTTAGAGGACATTATATAGTTGTTATTCACAAACCATTTCTCGTCAATGCAATTTTCAAAGTGATTAAAACATAACATGACTTTCGTCACTAGGTAAAGATAAACTTGGTTGAAGCAAAAGCTTTCCAACACATATTTCGAGATATAGATAGGCGAGATATACTCGGTTCAAAATAGCAAATGTGTATAATAAAAGTCTATATAGCAAAACGACTTTTGTCTCAAAGTAGGAGATAGAGTAGATAGACTTTTGAGTGATAGATAAGTTCAAGTCTCCACATACCTTTTTGTCGATGAAGTTCCGCCAGTTCCTTGAGTAGTTCTTCGTCTTGTATGATGACTCGCCATGGAGTTCTTGAGCTCAACTACAATTTCTATCCTAGTCCGAGACTTAGCTATATTAGACTAGAAATCAAGACTTATAGTTTTGATCACTAACACTGACAAACATGCTTGAGATATAAACGCATGCGAGTTCGACCGAGCAATACTCTAACAATAAGTCCTCTTACCGAAAGTGATTGTTTATGGACAAAGTCAGACAATACTAAAAATCGATATTCACACTTTGTGTGATCGTCTATGGATACGAGATCGAGACAATGCAACAATCAAAGTGTGATTACTTGATAATAGGTTCGAACTTAACCAAACTCTGTAGGATCACTATCAAGTAATACAGAGTTAACGTTTGTGTAATTTACTTTCAATTATAATAACAACAATTATAATTGCGGAAAACAAAAGTAAATGACACAGCAAGATTTTGTTAACGAGGAAACCGCAAATGCAGAAAAACCCCGGGACCTAGTCCAGAATTGAATACTTTCAGAATTAAGCCGCTATACAAAATCTAACAAACTTCGTATAGTTGAGACAAAACAACTAAACCTATAGTTCATCTAGTTTCTTCACTATCCCCGCGCTTCCAACATTCAATAAGTGCACGCACTGGAACAATTCCTTGGATTGTATTCCAAATAGTAAAAGAACAGCAAATCTGTTTGGTAACAACTCTCTTGCTTCTTTCAGATGAAGATCTCCCAAGTCATAAGCAAAGGCTCTTCCGTTTAACCAATTGTTTGAGGGTGATAATAGTTTCTGCTAATTTTGGTAATTTCGAGTGTGTGGGTGAGAAACGAGTCTAAACCCTAAACAATGTACTGCAAGGGAGTACTTTGATTCGAGAGATCAATCTGTACAAATCCGATCTAAACCAAGAAATGGCCGTTCCAGACTTGCTTCGGTCAAAAGTGAATGAGAAGGGTTGGTCTAGGGAGGGAAGCGGAGGGAGTGTTGAGACCAGAATAATTGATTCGGGAAGAGTAGTTGTTTGACGACTTGTATCAGAAAGTGGAAAGCTAACAAGTGATTTCTGAGTGTTTTATTCGCCTGACCCAAAACTTGTCCTTTGGTGGAAATAGGTGAGACCTATTTATACAAGTCGCAACAAAAAAGTACCCTGGTCTCGTAAGAAGTGAAAACGGTTGAATAAATGGAAGAAAGCGGTAAGGGGTAACGCTTGGAATTGATGTTTCCATAATGAAAGAAACGTTTCAAAATTACTTCTTGTATTTACTAACCGCCTCACTCTTATGACACTTTCTTGTAACGGGCGTAGTGTACGCTGCACGCTGTAAACCACCAGACCAATACCCTGATGAGCATCCCCCAGTTTGTGACATGTTTTGATGTCTCGAGTGTTTTCTTGGAAAACGTGTAGCATGTTTTTATTGTTTGGCAAGTTAAGATTGAGAGGCTTGTCGGTTCGGTGGTGACTTTCGACGGCCGAGATTTCGCATCTTGAGAGGAAGGTTAGCCGTTGATTGTAGTTACCTTCCGTTGGTAGCCGGTGGCGTGGCCTCGGTGCTGGCATGGCTTGCGCATGCTCTTGGCGTGGCTAATTAGGGTTTGGTGTCGTTACCAAAGAATTGGCATAGCTAGGTATGTGTCGTGGCCAAAGAGTTGGCAGCGTAGCCAAAGGTTGCCACAAGTCGTTTGGTGGCAAGTTTGTACGGCTAATATCTGCATCTCAGGAGGAAGGATAGCCGTTGATTGTTGCAACCTTCTGTTTGGCAGCCAGTGGCATGGAGGCATGTCCGACATGGTATTGGCGTGCCAAAATTAGGGCTTTGGCACCGTGGCCAAGAGTTGGCACCGTATCCAAGAGATTGCCACAAGTCATTTGGTGGAAAGTTTGTACGGCTGAGATCTGCATCTCATGAGGAAGGACAGCCGTTGATTGTTGCCACCTTCCGTTTGGCAGCCAGCGGCATAGAGGCATGGCCGACATGGCTTTGGCGTGGACAAATTAGGGCTTTGGCACCGTGGCCAAGAGTTGGCACCGTTGCCAAGAGATTTCCACAAGTCGTTTGGTGGAAAATTTGTACGGCTGAGATCTGCATCTCAGGAGGAAGGACAGTCGTTAATGTTTCAACCTTCCGTTTGGCAGCCAACGGCAAGGAGGCATGGCCGGCATGGCTTTGGCATGGTTAGGCGCGGCCAAGCTAGGATTTTGGCATAGTTTAGGCGCGGCCAAAATTAGGGTTTTGGCATAATTTAGGCGCGGACAAAATTAGGGCTTGGCATTGTGCCAAAAGTTGCCACGCATTTGGTGGCGAACTTGGACGGCTGAGATTTGCATCTCAGGGGGAAGGGTGGTTGTTGATTGTTGCAACCCTTCGTTTGGCATCCAGCGGCATGGAGGCATGGCCCGCATGGCTTTGGCATGGTTTAGGCGCGGCCAAGCTAGGATTTTGGCATAGTTATAGGCGCGGCCAAAATTAAGGTTTTGGCATAGTTCAGGCGCGGCCAAAATTAGGGCTTGGCATTAGGCCAAAATTTGCCACGCGTTTCGTGGCGAACTTGGACGGCTGAGATTTGCATCTCAGATGGAAGGGTGGTCGTTTATTGTTGCAACCCTTCGTTTGGCATCCAGCGGCATGGAGGCATGGCTTTGGCATGGTTAGGCGTGGCCAAGCTAGGATTTTGGCATAGTTTTAGGCGCGGCCAAAATTAGGGTCTTGGCATAGTTTACGCGCGGCCAACATTAGGGCTTAGCATTGGGCCAAAAGTTGTCACGCGTTTGGTGGTGAACTTGGACGGCTGAGATTCGCATCTCAGAAGGAAGGGTGGTTGTTGATTGTTGCAACCCTTGGTTTGGCATCCAGCGGCATGGAGGCATGGCCGGCATGGCTTTGGTGCGGAGGTGTGGCTGGCATGGCATGACGTTTGCATGATGGTGCGGCTGGCATGGTCGGCATGCCTTTGGCACGGAGATGCGGCTGGCATGGCATGCCATTGGCACGGTGGTGCGGCTGGCATGGTTGGCATGCCTTTATCGCGGAGATGTGGCTGGCATGGCATGTCATTGGCACGGTGGTGCGGCTGGCATTGTCGGCATGCCTTTGGCATGGAGATGTGGTTGGCATGGCTTGCCATTGACACGGTGGTGCGACTGGCATGGTTGGCATTCCTTTGGCACAGAGATATGGCTAGCATGGCCTGCCATTGTCACAGTGGTGAGGCTGGCATGGTCCGCATGCCTTTAGCGCGGAGATGTGGCTGGCATGGTGTGCCATTGGAACGTTTGTCTAGCATGCGTGGCTGGCATGTGTAGAGATGATGCTAGTCAATACCGAGGGCTCTCCGTGGAGCACGGCATATACATAAAAAGGTACCCCGGTAATTTTACGCAGACTTGTTGAACGGTTCAATAAATGTGCTAGTGGCGACATTATTACTCAAGTATGACGTCACTGTTTGACTAAGGTTTTACGATTTTAACCCTAAGCTAAAAACCACCATCAACATTAAGTCCCTTGCTTAGCTCGAAACAGGGGCCTTGTTGCGAGGTAAGCATGATATGGTGACAGACGAGGACAAAATCAAAACGGGAAGTCATGAAGAGATGGTCAGGAAGATCCGGCTAACCTTTTTTGGGAGGTAAAGAGAATCCACAACTCTTGCGTTGGCGGCTCTGCGTAAATTCGGATCGGCCATGGTATGTTGGCATCAGTCCTGCGTCTTTGGCTACTGGTCGACAGAGGCGGCATTGCAATTTGGTCCATGAGACGGTGCTCGGTTAGCCATAGAAAGGTAAACAGTGCTGCTGGCTAGGGCGCGGAGTGGTAGAGATGGTCGTTGGCTGGGACGCAGGCAGTTGGCGTCAGCTTGGTTTGGAGCCGCTGGCATGGTGCGGCTTGGAATGGATCCGTTGGCGCTGGATACTGTCTTCGGTCCGCGGAATGGTGGAAACTTGTTTCGAAAATTCGTCTACCAAACGGTGGTGATGGCGTTGGAACTTCGGCTACCAAACAGTGGTGACGGCGCCTGGCAAGTTTGTCTAAATTAGGATTTGGCATGTCGAAATCCTAATTAGCGCCTCTTACTAAAATTGTTGTAGAATTCTCGTACAAACACGGATTTTGACGGTCCGCCCCTCCATTACGATCGGAAAGAATTTTCTACCTCCCCTCGTGGGAATATTTAGGTTTAGATCCCGTTTAGGAGGTGAAAACAGTGCGGCAGTAAAACTCATGGAGAATTCAGGAGGGATGTTGCGGGCCCATGGAACGATGGCAACTGGCTTCAGTTCCGTGGAAGGATGACGACTGGCTTCAGTTCCGTGGAAGGGTGACGACTGGTTTCAGTTCCATGGAATGGTGGAGACTGGCTTCCGTTCCGTGGAAGGATGACGACTGGCTTCAGTTCCATGGAAGGGTGATGACTGGCTTCAGTTCCGTGGAATGGTGGAGACTGGATTCAGTTCCGTGGAAGGGTGACGACCGTCTTCAGTTCTGTGGAATGGTGGAGACTGGATTCAGTTCCGTGGAAGGATGAAGACTGGCTTCAGTTCCGTGGAAGGGTGACGACTGGCTTTAGTTCCGTGGAATGATGTCAACTTTGTCTAAATTAGGGTTTGTCATGTCGAAACCCAAATTAGCGCCCCTTACTAAAATCGTTGTAGAATTCTCGTACGAACTCGGATTTTGACGGTCCTCCCCTCCATTTCGATCGGAAAAGAATTTCCTATCTCCCGAAGCGGAAATATTTAGGTTTTGAGCTCGTTTATGAGGGGAAAAAGCCCGACAGTAAAACTCGGGAAGAATTCAGGAGGGATGTTGCGGGCCCGAGGTGGCATAGTCGCGCCCAGTCATCTATTCCCGTTCATGGAGCAAGAAGGAATCTTTATTCGGTTCAAACTTTAGAAACTCCGTCCGCATGAAAAGAGGTATCGACCCTCTTCTGTTTTCTGTTGCTCGTCCGGATCCGTGCTTTCGTCTCCAGTGTCTCTCTAGTGGATTCCAAAATTTACCAAACTCCATTACATTCTTGGGATGGATGGATGAAATATATGCTCGGAAACGATCATGTCAGGGCTAACCTTAAAGATTGTGGTTGCGTTTTTGGTCCATCCTAGACTTTAGGTTGTTCAGTGTCTGGACTTTCTGATCGCGATGATGATATATTGTGGATGATTGTATGGTAGAAATCTTCTGAAGCCACGGGATGAAATAGATGAATTGGGAGACATTTTGTTGTCGATGTGCTGCTATAAAGTCATCAAGGACTTTGTTCCAAGAGACATCCTTCGAACCAGCTTCTGAATCTTGGATTATCGTATGGAATGGGATGCGGTGAGAAGTCCCCAGTTATATTTATGTTTCCGATGGCATGGCCGAATATGTGAATGTATCTTTGTGGCGTGCTTTTGGAGTCTTCGATGCACATGTACGGCTTCATGTTGAGAAATTCCTGTGGCTCATAAAACTTCGGCAGTGATGATGTTGAAATCAGAAATAACCAGGTTGAGGGGGGTGAAAGCGTCTCATGCTGGTAGTACCCATGTGTAGCATACTTTCATTGCATCTCCTTGAATCCATGTCCACGGGATTTGATACAATCTTATTGTACTCTTCTGGATGTGACGCTGGGATGCTCAGAATATCACATGAACGAAATATTCTGGATAGAGAAGAGGTAGATATGAGAGAGTTATGTTTTTTTATCGTGGCTCCCTCTGTTTCTTCAATAAAATGTTTCAGTCGCGTCTCTGGAGTTATCTTATGAGTCTTTAATGATCGTCGGGATGGACTGCAGTGAGCAGTCCCCAGTCATTTTTTACTTTAGTTTCTGAAGATGTTTTCCTCTAAGCAGGCTTGGGATCTACCGCGTCCTCGTAAAGTGTTGAAGGCGTCTTCTAGACAAAGAGGTGATGATATTCTTGCGCTACACCCTTGAAGGGTAGATGACCTTGTTGTGGCTATGTCCTTTTGGTTGACTGTGTTTTCTGAGCTTTGACAGTGAAGGAATTCTGTGTAGATCTTTGTAGTGATTGCTGGTACGGTGGAGTTATGGCTGGTATCGGCAAATGAGCAGCAACAGTTCTTGGTAGCATATGTAATCATAAGAGACTATATTTTCGTGTGAACAAAGTCGGTTGGATGGAAATGTGTGGACATACATGGAAGTAAAAGGATTGGCTGGATGCGTAAGCGAGCAAACTTTCCATGATCACGAGTTTTTGCAGGATGGATCAAAAGGTGGACATGACTACGAAGATTGGCTGGCTGTGATCATGATCCTTGACATGGGGAGTGTGGTGGCACGACCCTTTATAGGAAGGAGTACGGCCACGGTACGATCTTTGGCAAGAGGGAGCGGCGTTGAAGCGGCTTCGGCTCTTGGAGAGGACGTAGAAACTTAAGGAGCCAAATGTTGAAGCTTAGGATTCGGATCCTTGAGCATCTTATGGAAAGAACGCTGAAGCGGAGCAGCTGCTGGAGCGAACGTTGAAGCGGAGCGGATGCCGGAGAGAACATTGAAGCAGAGCCGCTACTGGAGGACGTTGAAGTGGAGCCTCTGCTAGAGGACGTTGAAGCGGAGCGGCTGCTGGAGCGAACGTTGAAGCGGAGACGCTACTGAAGGACGTTGAAGCGGATGCGTCAATCATCATGTTGTTAAACTGGACACCTTTCAAGCGAACAGTGGTTAGGAGTCCCCAGTTTCATCTATCAATCGTGCTTTCCAGGAGAGTTTGGGGTTTGGTAACGGCTTCCCTGGCTGGAAACAACTGCTTTCTTGATGTAGTGCAGTTGGGGGATGCAAATATGTCTTGACGCTACACCTTGGAGAAACATACAATCTCACATAAAAATTTCATCATAGACTGCACGATTTTGTGGGCGAAGTCCCCAGAAATCATGCATCTCCTAACGGGAAGAGGGTCTCTGTGAACTCAGGAGGGTGCTGATTTCCTTTGCCTCGATTTTGGAGAAGTCGTTCCTGATATTTACGTGTGATGAAATTGGATTGCTGATTCCCTTCTATTGGGAATTCAAGAGCAAAGCGAGCTTATTCATCTATAAACGCACGTCTTGCTGAAGTGCCTGCGCCAGATGTTAAAAGGTAGCTCCCTCTTGGGTTGACGTGACTCTTATGGTGGCCGCTCCGTCATTGTCTTGAGGAAATAGGTATCTCTTTTTGAGTTATAGACACGTCTGCCTGAGCCTTACGATAACCTTTTGTCTTTCCATCAAATCATCAGTGGTAAAAGGAGGTCGGATTCTTCCGGCTCCTCCAGTCTCTTGCCCTGATGGTGAAGTAGCAGCGGCTCTGGTGACGGTTGGAGCTGTCATACTTGAAGAAACGTTGGGGTGGCGGAAGCGGCTCTGGTTCTGGTGATCGTAGGTTTATCGTGCAGAGATGGCGCCGTTTTTATCACGGAGTGCTGGAGCCATGGCGTTGTTTCGAATGGTGGGGATGGCGCTGCTTTGGATGGTTGTAGAGAGGAGAAGATGGCGCTGGACTTTGATGGTTGTGGAGCGAAAAGATGGAGATGGAAGGGTGCAAGTTGTTAGCGCTGGAAAGGATGCAAATTGTTGGCGCTGGAAAGATGCAATTTGTTAGCGCTGGAAGGATGCAAGCTGCTGGCGCTGGAAAAATGCAAGATATTAGCGCTGGAAATGATGCAAGCTGCTGGCGCTGGAAAGATGCAAGTTGTTAGCGCTGGAAGGATGCAAGCTGCTGATGCTGGAAAGATGCAAGTTGTTAGCGTTGGAAAGGATGCAAGCTGCTGGCGCTGGAAGGATGCAAGTTGTTGGAGATGGCAAGGAGTAGAGGGGACGCGGAGATGGCGTCGGCTAGGATGCGGATATGGCGTTGGCGGTCTCTTGGCGCTAGCTTGGCCACGGCCTGTTGGCGCCATGGAGCATTGCTAGCGGGCCCGGTTGCCTCTTCCCATGTGTAACCAAAAATAGGAAACCTTCCTCCATTCGAGCTCCAAAAACATCATGCCTGTAAAAGGCGCTACCCATCTTCTTTATCCCGTATCATCAGTTTTATTCCCTCGTCTTGGAGATGGTAGAAACACAACGAGCATACTCCAGGTATGTATTCTAGCGTTCCTCCTTTAGCTTGTTCTTCCATCTTGGTGCAAACCCTAACCATATGCATGTCCACCGTAATTTTATGGGTGACGCCGTCCTGACCGCGATAAGTCCCCAGTCACTCCTCGTCGTGTGATAACTGATAACTGAGACGTTGATTCCCAAGCGGATTGTTTGCTTCTACCATCTTGAGATCAGAATTGAAAGGTGAAACTGGAAATTGGAAATCGATATTGCAACCGAGAGATTTATCTCCCACTGTGGTCGCCAATTGTTTGAGGGTGAAAACAGTTTCTGCAAATTTTGGTAATTTCGAGTATATGGGTGAGAAACGAGTCTAAACCCTAAATAAGGTACTGCAAAGGAGTACTTTTATTCGAGAGATCAATTTGTACAAATCCGTCCAAAACCAAGAAATGGTCGTTCCATACTTGCTTCGGTTACAAAGTGAAGGAGAAGGGTTGGTCTATAGAGGGAAGCGAAAAGAGTATTGGGACCAGAATAGTTGATTCGGGAAGAGTAGTTGTTTGACGACTTGTATCAGAAAGTGGAAAGATAACAGATGGGAAAGCTAACAAGTGATTTCTGAGCGTTGTATTCTCCTGACCCAAAACTTGTCCTTTGGTGGAAATAGGTGAGACCTATTTATACAAGTCGCAACAAAAACGTAACCTGGTCTCGTAAGAAGTGGAAACGGTTGAGTAAATGGAAGAAAGCGGTAACGGGTAACGCCTGGAATTGATGTTTCCATAATGAAGGAAACTTTTCACCATTACTTCCTGTGTTTACTAACCGCGTCACTCTTATGACACTTTCTTGTGACAGGCGTAGTGTACGCCGCACGCTGTAAACCGCCAGACCAATACCCTGATGAGCATCCCCCAGTTTGTGACATGTTTTGATGTCTCGAGTATTTTCGTGGAAAACGTGTAGCATGTTGCTATTATTTGGCAAGTTAAGATTGAGAGGCTTGCCGGTTCGGTGGTGACTTTCGACGGCCGAGATTTCGCATCTTGAGAGGAAGGTTAGCCGTTGATTGTGGTTACCTTCCGTTGGTAGCCGGTGGCGTGGCGACGGTGCTTGCATGGTTTGCGCATGCTCTTGGCGTGGCTAATTAGGGTTTGGTGCCGTGACCAAATAATTGGCATAGCTAGGTATGTGTCGTGGCCAAAGAGTTGGCAGCGTATCCAAAGCTTGCCACAAGTCGTTTGGTGGCAAGTTTGTATGGCTAAGATATGCATCTCAGGAGGAAGGATAGTTGTTGATTGTTGCAACCTTCCGTTTGGAAGCCAGTGGCATGGAGCCATGGCCGGCATGGTTTTTTCGTGGCCAAGAGTTGGCACCATAGCCAAAAGATCGCCACAAGTCGTTTGGTGGCAAGTTTGTACAGCTGAGATCTGCATCTCAGGAGGAAGGACAGTCGTTGATTGTTCCCACCTTCCATTTGGCAGCCAGCGGCATGGAGGCATGTCCGTCATGGCTTTGGCACCGTGGCCAAGAGTTGTCACCATGGCCAAGATATTGCCACAAGTCGTTTGGTAGCAAGTTTGTACGGTTGAGATCTGCATCTCAGGAGGAAGGACAGTCGTTGATTGTTGCAACCTTCCGTTTGGCAGCCAGCGGCATAGAGGCATGGCCGGCATGGCTTTGGCATGGTTTAGGGGCGTCCAAGCTAGGATTTTGGCATAGTTTTAGGCGCAACCAAAATTAGGGTTCTGGCATAGTTTTAGGCGCAGCCAAAATTAGGGTTTTGGCATAGTTTGGGCACGACCAAAATTAAGGCTTGGCATCGGGCCAAAAGTTGCCACGCATTTGGTGGCGAACTTGGACGGCTGATATTTGCATCTCAGAGGGAAGGGTGGTCGTTGATTGTTGCAATCCTTCGTTTGGCAGCCGGCGGCATGGAGGCATGGCCGGCATGGCTTTGGCATGGTTTAGGCGCGGCCAAGCTAGGATTTTGGCATAGTTTTAGGCGCAGCCAAAATTAGGGTTCTGGCATAGTTTTAGGCGCAGCCAAAATTAGGGTTTTGGCATAGCTTGGGCAGGGCCAAAATTAGGGCTTGGCATCGGGCCAAAAGTTTCCACGCATTAGGTGGCGAACTTGGACGGCTGATATTTGCATCTCAGAGGGAAGGGTGGTCGTTGATTGTTGCAACCCTTCGTTTGGCAGCCAGCGGCATGGAGGCATGGCCGGCATGGTTTTGGCGCGTCCAAGCTAGGATTTTGGCATAGTTTTAGGCGCGGCCAAAATTAGGGTTTTGGTATAATTTAGGCGCGGCCAAAATTAGGGCTTGGCATTGGGCCAAAATTTGCCACGTATTTGGTGGCGAACTTGGATGGCTGAGATTAGCATCTCAATGGGAAGTGTGGCCGGTTATTGTTGCAACCCTTCGTTTGGCATCCAGCGGCATGGCTTTGGCATGGTTTAGGCGCGGACAAGCTAGGATTTTGGCATAGTTTTAGGAGCGGCCTAAATTGGGCCAAATGTTTCCACGCGTTTGGTGGCGAACTTGGACGGCTGAGATTTGAATCTCAAGAGGAAGGGTGGTCGTTGATTGGTGCAACCCTTCGTTTGGCAGCCAGCGACATGGAGGCATGGCCGGCATGGCTTTGGTGCGGAGGTGTGGCTGGCATGGCATGCCATTGGCACGGTGGTGCGGCTGTCATGGTTGGCATGCCTTTGGCGCGGAGATGTGGCTGGCATGGCATGCCATTGGCACGGTGGTGCAGTGGCATGGTTGGCATGCCTTTGGCGCGGAGATGTGGCTTGCATGGCATGCCATTGACACGGTGGTGCGGCTGGCATGGTTGGCATGCCTTTGGCGCGGAGATGTGGCTGGCATGCATCATTGGTACTCGTGGTGCGGCTGACGTGGTCGGCATGCCTTTGGCGCGGATGTGGCTGGAATCCATGCATTGGCCGGTGGTGCGGCTGTCATGGTGGGCATGCCTTTGGCGCGGAGATGTGGCTGGCATGGCATGCCATTGGCACGGTGGTGCGACTGACATGGTCGGCATGCCTTTGGCGCGGAGATGCGGCTGGCATGGCATGCCATTGGCACGGTGGTGCAGCTGGCATGGTTGGCATGCCTTTGGCGCGGAGATGTGGCTGGCATGGCATGGCATTAGCACGGTGGTGCAGTCTGCATGGTCGGCATGCCTTTGGCGCGAAGATGTGGTTGGCATTGCATGCCATTGGCACGGTGGTGCGGCTGGCATGGTTGGCATGTATTTGGCGCGGAGATGTGGCTGGCATGGCATGCCATTGTCACGGTGGTGCAGCTGGCGTGGTCAGCATGCCTTTAGCGCGGATATGTGGCTGGCATGGCATGCCATTGGCACGTTTGGCTAGCATGCGTGGCTGGCATGTGTAGAGATGATGCCAGTCAGTACCGAGGGCTCTGCCGTTGAGCACGACATATATATAAAAAAGGTACCCCAGTAAGTTTACGCAGACATGTTGAACGGTTTAATAAATGTGCTAGTTGCGACATTATTACTCAAGTATGACGCCACTGTTTGACTAAGGTTTTACGATTTTAACCCTAAGCTAAAAACCACCATCAACACCAATAAACTTCTTTGCCTGGTCAGATCAATCTATCCAACAACTACCGAAGTAGCAGAGTTTATATTTTCAATAAATCAATATAGAATCAATCAAGAAACTATAAGGTGATGTCGATCTTATGTAGATAATCACTCGAATAAATCTGATTCTAATTGGATCCCAGCTGATCAAGGTTTGTGCACACCCAAAGATATAAAACTCAAATTTTCTTAAATCTTAACCAAATCTTCTTCAAATCTTCTTAAATCTTCAATAAACACCTGCACAACACCACTTGAATCTCTTGTGATCAATCATACGCAGAATGGAGTATGTTAAAAATGGATTATCACAAGATGTCTTTAGATCTACAAACAGTTCTAAACATCCCGTCGACACTTCGATCTAGTTTGAGTGAATCTTATATCAGAAGAGAAGATTCTAAAGAATAAACAAACTAGGTGCAATAAAAGTTCAACAACCATTAGTCAATCAAATCAATCGAGAACTAAAATAAACTGAAATTATCCAGTTTCCCACCAACGGTACTCGCAGATCACTTCTTGATCCTACATAAATCTTTAAACGAGCGGTCGTAAGATATTTCGCCTAATTAGGGTACGTACCTCTCCGAATATACGGCTCCACAAGATGAAGTTTGCCTGGCTCTTGGGATAGTTTGCTCGAAATGCAAACTTGGGTATTTATAGACCAGGGATGTTTGGACACCAAGGAATTTCCAAAACCGAATTATTCACAAGATATGCAATAAATGCCCAAATCGGTTTTCATAATTCCTGGAAATGCTTTGTCCAATATTTCTAAAATCTCACTAGAAAATCTCCAATTAGTAAACGCGCATTACCAATTTTTATTTTCCAGAGATATGCATTTAATTGCTGGTAATTAAAGCATATAAAATTAATAACCTTATTTAAAATATTATTAATTTATTTCGGTTCGGGATCTCCTTGAGTTATTAAGGAATATCTTTGAACAATAAAAGATAAGATTTACTTAACATGTTCAAAGTATGTCGACATCTTTTTTTTTGTAAATCCTTTTTCATATTTACAATTTTGGAATCGATTATACCACACTTCCAAACAAGTTTAGAATTGGTTCATTTGTATTCCAAGAACAACAATTTTATTGATCAAATATCAATCACTAATCATGGGTTTACGGTTCTACCAAACACAAGGATCGGTTCTACCAAACGCAAGGATCGGTTCTACCTTAATATGGTTATTGGGACCGGTTACATCAATTACCAGGATCGGTTACGTAGATTACCAGGACCGGTTACCATATTCTCATGGTATTATTTGTGATCGGTTACACAAGGCACTAGGATCGGTTACACCAATTATCAGGACCGGTTACGTCAATTATAAGGATCGATTACACAACTTTTTTGTGATTGGTATCCAAGATCATTAATTACAAAGTGAAAGGAAATCACATGATTACCGATTTTGAAATTGAGCACGATACATTTCAAAACATATCACTGGAAAATCTGTGGGCTGGAAATGGAAGAATGCTAACCAAAGAAATACCCTTCTACTTAAGAGTTTTCGATAAACTTGCAATAGCAACTCTTTTAGCCTGTACAAGGGATACTTCACAATAGGATAAGGAATTTTCTGAGTTTGTATACTTCCGTTTTGAATGTAAAAAGCAAATTGATATATGTGGGATAATCATCAATCAAATGATCAAGATTTTCGAATCTATCAATACCACAACATTCCAGAGAAACTTTGGATATCACTCTCTCATCACCAGCTAGAGTGAACTCACAATGTGAAATAATTTTGGAGATGAGAAAGTCACAAAATCTGTCTCCCACGGAATTATCAAACAGATGAGTAAAACTCAGAAGGAAAGAGGAACTATTGTTTATACTGCTCAAGTCTATAGCAATGGAGATCTTTTGTTTCATATTTTATGTCTTGGAAGACAATTGAAATGTATTCAGAAACAATTATATTTTTCCTCTAGAAATGATCCAGAAACCCTTAAAGGAATCTTAGAGATCAATGATGAGTTCTTAAAAGGCGAAAAAGACCAAGACTCTGAACAAGAACCGATTGAGCAGCCGAAAAATGAAGAATAATAATTCTTCCAATAAAATAGACATCAGTTTTTTATTATCTGAATTAGTGTATAAGGTCTACTGTTGAATAAAACTATCTATTATTACTGGATAAAATTATTATTTTATAATTTTTCTTGTGATAGTTTTCTGATTACATAACATGTGCTTGAATGCTTTATATTATTGCTATGTGTTCATGGGATGTTTGATTATGGTTTTCTTAACCTTAATATCCGATCTCATATGATGTGAAAAGACGAGGGTACCCAAATATACCTCAATATAAAACTTTTCCACCTATAAGTTCTTTCTTCGAAAGTGATTGTCTATGGACTGAGTCGAGACAATACAACTAATCGGTTCACACTTTGTGTAATCGTCTATGGATACGAAACAATACGATAACAAGATAACTTGTGTGATTGACTATGGATACAAGATTGAGACAATACAACAACGAAGTATGTTTACTTGATAAAAGGTTCGGACTTAACCAAACACAATAGGATTGTTATCAAGTAAATAGGAATTATTTCACAAGATGTCTTTAGATCTACAGAACAGTCTAAAGATCTCCCGTCGAAACTTCGATCTAGTTTGACAGAATCTTATATCAGAAGAGAAGATTCCCAAGCATAAACGAACTAGGTGCAATCAAAGTTCAACAACCGTTAGTAAATCAAATCAATCGAAAACTAATAATAAACTGCAATTATCTAGTATCCACCAACGGTACTCGTAGAGCTTCCCAATCCCAAAGAAGTCTTTAAAACGAGTGGTCGTAAGAGATTTTGCCTAATTAGGTTACTTTCCTCTCCGAATAGACGGCTCCGCCAGTAACAACACAACAAGGTAGTTTTGCTGGCTCTGAGAATTATTTTTCTCGAAATGAAAACTTCAATATTTATGGACCAGGGAAGTTTGGTCACCAAGGAATTTTCAAAACCGAATATTCTCAAAAATATGCAATAAACACCAAATCGGTTTTCATAATTCCTGGAAATACTTTGTCCAAATAATGACCGAAATCTCAGTAGAAAATCTCCAATTAGTAAATGCACATTACTAATTATTACTACCTCCGTTTTAGGAAAACAGATACTTTCACATTTTCATTTTTGTCTAAAAATAGGCCAAAATTGAAAAAGTGAAAGTATCACTTTTCCTAAAACCGAGGGAGTATTTTTCTAAAGATATGCAATTAATTGATAGAAATTAAAAGCATATAAAACTAAAAACCTTAATTAAAAGATTCTCAATTTATTTCGATCCGGGATTCTTCTTATTATTAAGGAATATCTTTGAACAATAATAGGTAAGAATTACTGCGCGTGTTCAAAGTATGTAGACATCTTAACTTTGTAAATCCTCTTTCATATTTACAATCTTGGAACCGATTTTCCACACTTCCAAACAAGTTTAGAATTGGTTCATATATATTCCAAGAACTATGTGATTGATCAAAAACATTCAATCACCAAACATGCGTTTCACGGTTCCACCAAAACAAGTTTCGGCTCTACCTCCAAGTGGATACTAGGATCGGTCACATTAGTTTCCAAAAAATTGTTAACTAAGTACCAGGATCGGTTACCACTTATTTATGGTACTTACTTGTGATCGGTTGCACAAGTTATAGGATCGGTTACACCAATTACTAAAAACTTGTTAACCTACTACAAGGATCGATTACCATCTTATGATTAGTCCCAACCAATTTCTAGGATCGGTTGCCCGATGACCAATTACAAATATCGATCATACCATCTCCTGTGATTACTTAAGATTGGTTTCACTAATAAAAGTCATACTGATACATAAGTCGGGCCTTGTGAATATTTTTACCAAGAACATAAACAAGTCATGAGCGGTTATACTAAACACACATATTGACAATCCAAAGATTTGCAATGAATAACAATACCAATAATCCTAGCGATTTCCCTTTCGACTCACAAAATAAGTTTATGAATTTACTTCCTTTAAACGAATGTAAAACATTGTTTCCTAGGACGAAATCTTCACTCATACCCATACACATAATCAAAATAGCATTCATACGATTATGTGTATGTCTTATATACAAAGTTCAAAAGATAAGCGTTATACTTCATATTGTATTCCTTAACAAACTATAGTATAATCATTCACAGCTTCGCAGTTATGTTTTCAATATGCGCGACTTGAAAGATACGTTAGGAATGAAACAATTCAAGTCAAAGTATTACTAACCTCAAGAGGAAGGATGGTGTCGTCGTTGTATCTCTTTACTTCTTCACATTCTTCAAGTCTTCGAGTAATACTTGGATGGCTCATATCCTAATAACTTTCTAGCCAACCTATACAAAGTTGACTCTAGTAAATAATCAAGCGACTCTTTAAAGGAGTTTTGGTTCACTAAAATATGACAACCAAACTTGACATACCGACACTTGGTGGGTTCAACCGATCGATGCTCTAACATGCACGACAACAATAAACGCTAGAGGCTGCTCCAAACTTCCCATTTCCAATAAAATAGGTAATCGAACTCCTAGAAGCATGGATTCAAGATGATGACATCAAGCTACCTCCTATCAAACGTCCACCAACTGAGGAAGAAATGGAAAATCCCAAATATTGTTGTTACCATAGGTTCGTCAATCACCCAACCAGTGACTGCAAAAAATTGAAGCGCATTTTAAAATAGGAGGTGGATGCAGGAGAACTTCAACTAGGCACTGAAGGAGTTCACATGGATCCTCTTCATGTCAGACGCTGCATGCTTTCCGGGGACTTTTTTCACAAAACCGTGCAATATATGATGGAGCATGTATGTGAGATTCTATATTTCGCCAAGGCGCAGCGCCAAGATATATTTGCATCCCTCAACCGTGTTGTGTCGGGCAGGCGGTTGTTTTCAGTTAGAGAAGCTACTCCCAAATCACAATCTCTCATGGAAGGTACAACTGGTAAATGTAACTGGGGACTCCTAATCACTGCTCACCTGAAATGTGTCGAGTTCGACAGCACACTGATTGATGCATCCTCTGAGTTCAACATTATCACCATCAAGACTCTGAGAGCTGTAGGGATTTCAAAGCAGGAAACTGTTCACTGCCCAGCTATGATCAAAAACTCAGAAGGGGAATCCAAAAATGCTTACGGGTACATTAATATCGAAATCAAGGTGGGAGATGCTCTAACACGCGCCAAATTTTATATTGTTAAATAATACCCAAATTATGATATAGTTCAGGGGTGCTCATGGATACATAACAACAAAGCAAAGCTAGGAGTATGCCCTTTGCCAGTGTCTATACCTGAAAGGGTCTCCAACAAGCCATCCAACCCAGAAGATTATTTGCTTCCATATCGACAACTCGCAAATGTGACGCAACTACCTGGAGAGATCCAACAACATTTATTTGCAGATTCCGAACATAAGTAAGTCTTATTTAACAAACCTTTCTGCAACCAGTCACTCCTCATTCCATCAAGACCTGGGGACTTGATCCAACTATCTACCTAGATGTCGCTAGGCGATGTGAGTGGGATGTCGGTCCCTTCAAATATTTCATCAAGTGTTTAGAAGTAGTGTCAGTCAGGGATAATGAATCTAAGAGTCAAATAGATGTACAACACCCAAATCCATTTCAAGTTGGAGATATAGTAGTAAGGATTGTTGTTCAACCTGCTCCGCCCGATTACCAGAAGCAAAAGATGAGCCATAGCACAATTTATCTTGGGAGGCTACTGCAAGTTCATCAATGTTGATAATCTAGAATACGTAGTAATACACGCCCGGTGGATCAAACCTCTCGATACCTAAGATATCGTGTCTCCTTTTCCTCCAGCGTTTCTTTTAGTGTTTCCTCTAGCAGTTTCCCATTTCGTGCAATATTTTTAATTCCTACAACATGATTGCACTGCTTGCATTCTTAATTAGGATTTCAATTTATCAGTTAATCGAAACATCATTTCCTTTTGAAAAAATTATTCCTGAGTCATTTCAAAACAAAATCTCAAGTAAACTCAAAATCCTCACAAAACCATTACCCATTCAAAATCAGGAAAATCAAACCATGAAAGAAGCACCTTATATCTTTCAAAAAAATACATAAGAGAGGAATATGTAAATAAAAAAAAAACAAGATATTCAAGGGAAATCATCCACCATCAGCACATCCTTCTTAGAGAAAGCACATTTCATATCCCGAAGAGCCGCCTGCTTCAACGTTGAGACAGTCTCTCAACCACCACCTCTTTTTGACGTACGATATCTCTGGAAGAAGTTTCGTCCATTTCAGTATGCAATTTTCGACTTTGGAAATCCCTTCACTGAACCAAGAAGTGATGAATCTTTAGAACACGTGTTCCAATGATACTCCCAGTTTGCAACTACTTCTTCAGAAACGGTGCGTCCAATCACGTTACACATGTCATCAATTGGAGATAAAACCTCATCACATAACGAAGCACGACTTTTGGATTTCTTGGTTGTGGCAATGTGTCCATGCTTATTCTACATATTTGGGCATACAACTCCGCATACTTAGCTGATGTATTGAACCCACTAAACAACACATGTGATCTGCAAGGAGAATGTCGAACGAAAGTTATGGAGAAAGCACGGTTCTCCCAGTCTTGTCGACTATCGCCACTCATGTACCATCTTCATGTCTGCCGCATTGTCTCAATAAATTGAGAGTGGATTCGAATAATGAATATTGTGTGCGGAGATTCTACCATAATCCTACCAAAGAAAGGTGTTACATCAACGATTTCAAAATATTATGAGATATTTCGAGGAGTTCAGATTCTTTAATATTGGAGTTTTCACTCATTCATCCAACTGGAAACATAAGAATCAAGGAAGCAACGTGATCGAGGAATTATTATTCAAAGAAGTTCTGGCTACAGCCATATGAAGCAAAATTACTGCATATCAAAGAAGCATCTACAAGCTATGAAAAAGATAATCATATACAAAAAAAAAATCACATAGTGGAAACAATCTAATTGTTGGCATTGATACTGAAATTGACGCCATGAATTTCTTAAACATCCTCTCCAATGCCTTCTTCAGGGTATGCTTCAAGATCCTCTTCAGAAGCTGCTTCGGCATCCTCTTCGAAAATTTTTTCATGATTCTTTCCAGAAACTGCTTCAACAACCTCTTGAGAATGTTCTTCACGATGGGGTTCGTCCATATCAGAGTTGAGAATTATGACGTCATAATGAATAGGGTATTCATATTTATCTGCAAGTTCATGCTCACCCAGAAGTTGCTCATACTCCACCCTTCGTCGCTTCAATCGAGAAGCAAACCTTTCTGCTCTGGCGCTCGTTGGCTGAGATGCTTCATTGCGTCTCCACTTTACCTCTATCCTAATCGATGCCAGGAAAGCTTGAATGTGTTCTCAAATGATGCTCAGATGATCAATGGATATACCCTGTATAGCTTGTCTAGCTTCACGAAACAGACGATCTATTTTAGCCAATACCTCTTCCAATACGGTCATCCTGGATTCGTCGAGTTCATAATTATTTTCTGGAGAGTTAGAGGAATAATCAGGGGTTCCCATCATATACTGCAAAAAGCATAAGATAACGGTTATGTCAACAACCAACGCGAAAGACGATCAAAAAGAAAAAAAAAACGAAAAGAGGCGAAGTACTTACCAGCCAATGGAAGAAAAGAGAAAAGTACAAGTTTGTGATGATCGGTGTGATAAGAAGGACCTAAGTGCTTCGTTTTATATTCAACAAATCTACAAGATCCGTGAAAGGACAGGACTCTTTACCTGTCGTGTATACAGGCTTTGGATGCGGGATATCAACCGACTATATTCTCATCTACCTGGAACTAATTGGCGCATGCTAAAGAGGGTGATTGCTACTTATCTCGATGCTTCACCAAACATGTCGTGCTCAAAGAACAAGCCGGACTCTCTCCTGGTAACGTCTGTCTACTCTTCTCATGAATTTTCATCTGTCACCATCTAGTGCTTACCCCGCAACAATGTCAGTGTCACGTACTAAGCAGGGGACTTGATGTTGATGGTGGTTTTTACTTCAGGGATAAAATTGTAAAACCATGTATTTTGTATGCCTGCTTTCTGCAAAGAAGTAGAGCTTCCTCGAAGCTAATGAGTGTCTATACCTTTTTGCTTACACATGAGCTATGTATTTTAATACCTATGAAATTTATTTAGAATAGTATTGGTGCATGTAGCAACAATCCCAAATATTCTGTAAATTTTATTAGTCTCCCACCCGTATTAGTCATTAATACATGGCTTGCTGAGTATTTTCCCTATGTTATGTCCACAGCTGAACTCTTAATATTGACATGATATGACAACTAATGTTCATTCACATCTGAGCAGTTTGAGTTTCCCGAAGTGTAAGGATTAAGACATGCATGAAGATACACAATCATAGGCACGCAAGCTGCGCTGCTCTCCGAGTTAAAAAAAAATAGTGATTTTGTATGAACGCACAAAATTCACCAGAAATTGATTAATTTTGTGTCAGCTCACAAAATTCAATTTTTCTAACCTAATTTTATAAATTTACAAAAATTAGGTTTTTTGCAGTCTGCGCAATATCTCTATCCTTATTGGTCAAAAACTAAACCTAGGAAATTAGTCCATCATGGAAATAGCAGGAGAAAAATCCTACCAAAAATTGGAAAACAATAAATAAAGGGAAACTGTGGCAAATAAAAACAGCAGCAAAAGGGGCGCGGCCGCGCCGCTTGGCCGGCCGATTTGCTCTAGCCGGCGCTGCCCATGGCCGACCGGCCACGACCCATATTACTGTATGTCGGACCCTCTTTCCCACTGACCAATCAAATCGCTCTAAATGTGCATCCTACACTTTTAATTAAAGGTGAAAGTTCGCTAGTCGATACACTTGATTCCTTAAGAAATCGAATATAGGCTTCCTATGTCAGTCTTTAAACGATCACGACCGCACATTTAGCCGGCCAATTTATCAAGCCTAGCCGCCTCCTGACACGACCGGACAAGCTCTGTGGTACACACTGGCGGGCCCACCCATACTTCAGCTAATCAAAGCCTTCCCATCTTGCAGGAAAAGCCTCAAACCGATTGCTCAAAGTAGGACGGATGTGCGGCTTAAAAAAACCTAATTTATGTTAGCGGCGGCAGATTACTGTCGCAAAACGATCTCGGCCGTCCAACTTGGCTAGCCAAATCGACCGGCACATATCCGATTTGAGGCAACCAATGAGGTGCCGTTGTAATTACCGGTCGCCCTCTCCTATGCGAACCGATCGGCCCATCCTCAACTTGTTCGAATAGTTCCTGAAAGCTTCCCAAAGATGGATAGTCGTGCTTCCTACATGGGTCTTAAATGAATTCAACGGCAGCCAATAATTACCGCAAATGATATCATCCAAACAATTTAACCGGTCTAGATCTAATTTAGGCTGACCAATAGGGTGTCAAAATGGCTACCAGCTTCATGAGCATCGATTGTTTTGAGTTGCTTGCTTAAAAGCGATGCTTTATATGTATCGATTACAAACAATGTTTTACAAATATCTATTTCACAAATAACTTAATTCTTCGACCTAAAACAGCATGTGCTACTTTTTGCACCCACGACTTGAATTATCACAAATGTCTGTCTACCTTCTAGCTTGCGCGTGATTGGTCAAAATAGTTAGGTCTTGCAAGCAAGCACTCAGCAGCCTGCTGCATATTTTTCTACAAAAATACTCGAGACATCAAACATGTCACTAACTGGGGGATGTTCATCAGGGTATTGGTATGGCGGTTTACAGCGCGCGACGTGCAACACGCCCATTATGAGAAAGTGTCAGGAAAGGCGGACAGTTAGTGGCAGTAGAGAGATAGTGGGTGTAAAACCAACCAGTCTTCCCTTCATAATAGGGACATGGTTTTCACCATTTTACACGATCCCCACTTCTCCATTACTCAACTAATTCCATTTTTTTTATGAGATCAGTGTGTGTTCGACTATGACTTGTATAAATATATTTTCAATACTATTTCAAAAGAAAAGTTTTGATTAACGCAAGTATCCAGAAAACACCAAGAACTTATAGCTTACATTCTGGAATCAAGTTCTACATTCTGATACAAATCATAAAACAACCGCACCTTCATAGTTCACCATTATGATCTCAACACCTTCTTTGCTTCCCCCTTAAGATCAACCCTTCTCCTTCATTTTGTGACCGAAGTAAGACTCGAACGGCCATTTCTTGGTTTAGGCTAGAATTATACAGATTGATCTCTCGAATCTAAAGTACTCATGTGTAGTACATTTTTTTAGGGATTAGATTTGTTCCACGGCGGCACACCCAATTTACCATTTTCAGCAAAATCATTTTTTACCCCAAAACAACACTACAAACACATATGGTTTACAGATCATTATGTAAGGAGGAGTGGTTTTTATTGTGAGATGAAGTATTGACTAAAGGGGAGTGATACATATCATCATAGTATTATTGTCAAAGTTGTGATACCATTGAACTTTGATGTTGTGTAATAATACTATGACATTGTATAACAATGATTCAGAGCATTTGTTTTCTTATTATTATGGCTACGTACGGATTTCAACAACTATGATGTTGAGTTGAACACGTTCAAAACCACTTGAGTACTTGGAAGTGACGAAGATTTCGAGTAATGTTGAAGAACCAAGGAAATCGAGCATTTGGATGAGAAGCTACAAAGTTTATTTATTTTATAATCCATATGTATTGATAGTTTTGTCACTATCTCAATATTGTTTATCAAGTTTAGTTGTCAAAACTATAAGTCTTGATTTCTAGTCTACTTATAGTTATGTCTCAGATTAGGATAGAATGTGTAGTTGAGCTTTATACTTCACGGCGCTTATCGATTGAAGAAGAATAACTACTAAGAGTAGCTTGTGGAACTTCATCAACAAAAGGTATGTGGAGACTTGAACTCATCTATCACTCATAAGTATATTTTTACTCTATCTCCTATTGATACAAGAGTCGTATAGCTATATAGACTTTACTTTATACACATTTGATATTTCGAGCTGAGTTTAACTCGCTTACATATTTCTCGAAATATGTGTTGGTAAGCTTTCGCTTTAACCAAGTTCATCTTTTCTCTTGACGAAAGTCAAAAGATGATCATGTGAAAGTCGCCTGGTAACATCTTACAT
Source organism: Papaver somniferum (assembly GCF_003573695.1). Taxonomy (NCBI): domain Eukaryota; kingdom Viridiplantae; phylum Streptophyta; class Magnoliopsida; order Ranunculales; family Papaveraceae; genus Papaver; species Papaver somniferum. The sequence continues at coordinate 68,876,980 of NC_039361.1, forward strand.
GATTTGTGTGAGACAATCATTTGATGTAGACTAGGAATGTTTAGCATTGATCAATCCATCACTTGAAAATTTCTTTGAAGCTAATAGTTTATGTGAGACAGCTATTCCCGTCTTCTAAGAATATTTCAATGATTGAAATTGGAATTTATAAAAATTAACCATTGATTAGATATAACATAGTACGCGTACTTGTATGCTAACTGTTGCAAGTTATTCCAAGTCTGGGAACAATAGTATGCATACCTGTATGCGTACTGGTTTGATAGTTGAAGTCTGGGAACTTAGTATGCATACCCGTAGTTACTGGCGTAACAGTTCAAATCCGTGAATTCAACTGAGTTTGGTTGTGTATGACAATATGCGTACCCGTTTGCATACTGGCGAACCGATACCAAGTCCGGTTACTTAGGTATGCGTACTCGTTTGCATACTTGAGTGGGTTAAGTTTTAAAATCGGATTTTTCATGAACAAATACATTTATAAATTAAGGAATTCAATCTTTTGCAAATTGTGGCTATAATGTTCATGAATTGATTCGATTGAATCAAAATAGATTTTTCTTCATTCTGTTTTGTATACTTCTATGAGAATATAAACAATTGAGCAACTCTAGAACTAGTTTTATTTGAGCCATTTGAAATAGTTGTGTTGAGATGAATAAGTTTAATATGAAAGTGTTCATATGGCCAACTTCGGTTATCTATTGATGAGCCAACAAGGTGTACACGTTTAGGTACGATTATCCATATCTAAATGAAGTCACTTTTCATTTGTGTGTAACGAGCTATAAGTTCGATATAACGGTTGAAAGATGTTAGCTTAAATCTAATCAGGTTTCCATATAACGGTGAATATTGAATGCTTTGTTACCAAGGTAACATTGATTGGAAACCCTAATTTGAAGACTATATAAGGGAGAACTCTGGTAACTGGGAACCTAATCCCCACACCTCCTGTGTGATACTAGTTGCAACTAGAGTCGATTCTCCTTTAACCTAGGTTTTTCTAAAACCATTATAGGTTAATGACTTAAGGACTTCATTGGGATTTTTAAGCCAGACCCAACTATTTTATTTGTAGTTGTATGTTCTGATCTTACTTTGTTCTATCGTATTGAGTACTATCTTCTCTAAGATTTTCTCGAGATTCAATCTCCGATAGGTAAGATAAAAAGTAGTCACAAACATATTCGTCTCATCATTTGTGATTCCATGATATCTTGTTCCGCTTCCATACGGTTAAGATCATTGTGAGGTGATTGATATTACTAGGTTGTTCTTCAGGAATATAAGCATGGTGTATAAATTGGTTCTTGTTCACCTTGATTTATCAAAAGACGGAACAAAAACTCGTAGGTATTTCTGTGGGAGACAGATTTATCTATTTAATGTACTTTTCTGTGTGACCCAGATTTGTGTTATCAAGTCTTTGACTTTGGGTCGTAGCAACTCTTAGTTGTGGGTGAGATCAGCTTAGGGAATCAAGTACGTAGAGTCATGTTGGGATTCAAGGGCGAAGGAACGCGACTGTACCTTAATTGGTGTGATATTGGTTAGAGCTCAACTACATTCCAGTCCGAATTTAACTTGTAGTAGGCTAGAATCTGTAGCGATTTAATACAGTGTGGTGTTCAAATCTGGACTAGGTTCTGGAGTTTTTCTGCAGTTGTGGTTTCCTCATTAACAAAATTTCTGGTGTCTGTGTTATTTATTTTCTGCATTATATTCTCTACACAATTGAAATATCACAGGTTGTGCGTAGTTAAATCAATTAGATAATCCAACCTTTGGTTGTTGATATAAATTGATTGGTTCTTGAACATTGGTCTTTGGTACCGTTCAAACTGTTTCTCATAATAATCAGGCTCGCGGATTTCTATCTGTTTGATTTGATGATTACATTGAGAAACAGGGATATAACTCTTGGATGTATTTTCCTTGATTGAGTCTGATTGTCTTGTTGATTCTCTTATTAATATATTTAGTTAGTCCATACATATTTCCTAACGAAACATTGGGTGTGGTTGTTAGACCCCTGCTTTTTCAGTTGGCTTAGTATCTCCACGAGCTAATTAACTCAGCATGCCTATGGTGCCGTGAGCAGCTTGGATGATTTTTATCACAAACTCCATTTAATTCTTCCATTTACCCAATTATTCTCCGAGTGATCGTAATTGCTTGCATTTTCTACAAATAGTTCAAAACAGTGTTATTAGACAAAATATCGAGTCCTAGCTAATATAAATATGGGTATAAAATGTAGCACCTATGTGCTTATCACAAGGCTCTACAAAAAATCATGATCAGGATACTCGAGTTATCAAGATAAAAGATAACTGGATCTGGATTCACGAATCCCAATGAAGTCTTTGTAGTTGTTAAACCCTAAAATGGTTTCTGGAGAGAACGACTCTAGATACAACTAGGAGACACCAAAAAGTAGTGTCAGGATTCAAAGATCCCAGTTGCCAAGAGCTCCCCTTATATAGACTTCAAAGCCTAGGTTGCTTTAGGTTTAAGCTAAGAATGATTGGAACCAAACAATCAATATTCACCGCTAGATGAAAGATTTGAATCTTAATCACATATACAAGATATACACTCTGGTTCGGTAAACAGTAGTGTCCAACATGGTTAGCCGAAACTAGCCGATTTGAAATTTAGAATATTAACACTCATTTTCATGTTCATGCAGACATTAATATTGATTCACAATTATGTGATCAAATGAGTCTAGTATTAATTAGAAAATTGATCAAATGCAAATCACTTCATTGAAATAATTTAATTATAATCGACATAGTTGGTAAATGTACAAAGTACAATTACTTGAATTGTTCTTGAACCGGCTGAGTCATAATACGGGACCGGTTTACAAACGTATATTCAATAACCGAGTTCCGTAGTTGACAAAACTTTTGCACCTCACGTACCGGTTTGCAAACTTAGGTGCAACCAAAAGTTCCGGAGTTGACAAAACTTTTCAGGTTCACGTACCGGTTTGCAAACTTAAGACTTTCAACAGGTTCCGAAGCTCACATAACTTTTTCAGTTCACGTACCGGTTTGGGTACTAAACTGGTTCTAGAACATAGAACTGTTTTGGCTCGCATACCGTTTTGATTAGTTTAACCCGGTTCCCTTACCACATTTCCAAAATGGTTTGTATAAAAATACATACCCATACGGATCACGAAACAAATATATCTTCCCATGATATACATACGAATATGTATGTCTCACAAATATGAAAGTTGATTTATAGCTACCCCGCTACATGTACGAACACATGTAATACGGATTCAGACATATAACAGTTTTCTCAGTTTGTAAGACTGATAACACTGTCTTGTATTCCGAATATAGTAGTTCAATATTTCTCTAAATCAATTTGAAACATTCCTGACACGTGTCACAGTTTCAGGCTATTTTCAATTGATAAACTTGAATCATTATTCGGTTCCGCACAATAAATTGTTCTCCACTGAATTTGATCAAGTATTAACAAATGTTCATTAAGATTAGTCATTATATTTTGAGAATTTAGTAAACTAAATAATTAGTTCTCGACTTGAAATTCTTGTCCATGCAAGCTAGTCTAATTAGTTATGCAACAATCGTCTCAAAGATAGAAAGGTGAATATAACTTGAAAAATAGGTGATTCAGTCTTCACTTACCTTTTGTTGATGAAGTTCTCCAAAAGCTTCGGTTGATCTTTGCCTTCAAACGGTACAACGCAAATGATGACTGGCTCGTTTGTCAACTACTTATATCCAAGACCGAGACTTAACTGATTATAGACTAGAAATCAAGATATAGGTTTGACAACTAAATTGACAACAAGATTGTTATAGCAACACTTGCGAGTTCGATCGAGAAATGATCTAAAAATCTCCCCCTTTATCAATTTTAGTGACAAAACTATTTAATACATATGGATAACAAAATAAAGTTTGAAAAACTCCTCGATCCATCATGCCTTGATTTCCTTGGTTTCTTCAACTCTCCTTGAACTCTTCTCTGTTCTAATTTGCAATGATTCTGAACGTGTTCAACTCAGCATCGTTGTTGTTGAAGAACCGATTCCATAGCGATAAAAACTTTGAAAATAATATTCCTAATTGTTGTTATTCAGAAACATAGTATTATTATCTTCTCTTGAAAGTTCAATTGTATCTCAACTCTGAAGTAATACTACGGTGATATGTTTCTCCCTCTTAATCAATACTTACATATTTTGTATTAATAGGTAAACCTATTTCTTAAATGATTCATTCCCCCTTACATAATGATCTATAAACCATATGTATGTAGTACGAAAATACTAAATAATTCTACCCCTTTTTGTCAATAAAATTAACAAAGGTACGAAAATCGCAGGATCATAATGAATACAACTAAAAGATATATCAAGTTTAAGGAAGATGGAGATACTACATAAAACATAATTAAAATGTAAACTCCTCATATCAACTTATTTAGAAGATATCGCAAATTAATAAATGTTAGAGCATTGCTCGGTCGAACTCGCATGCATTGTTATCTCAAGCATGTTTGTCAATGTTAGTGATCAAAACTATAAGTCTTGATTTCTGGTCTACTATATCTAAGTCTCGGACTAGGATAGAAAGTGTAGTTGAGCTTAACAACTCCAAGGCGATTCATTATACAAGACGAAGAACTACTCAAGGAACCGGTGGAACTTCATCAAAAAAAAGGTATGTGGAGACTTGAACTTATCTATCACTCAAAAGTCTATCTACTTTATCTCCTACTTTGAGACAAAATTCGGTTTACTATATAGACTTTGATTATACACATTTTCTATTTCGAGCCGAGTATATCTCGCCTATCTGTATCTCGAAATATGTGTTGTAAGCTTTCGCTTCAACCAAGTTTATCTTTACCTAGTGACAAAATTCATGTTATCTTTCAGTCACTTTGAAAATTTCTTTGACGAGAAATGGTTTAACAACTATATAACGTCCTCTAAGAATGTTTCAATGATTGAAATGAGAGTTTAGATTTTATAACCAATAGTGGACATAAGCATTGTTATGGAAACACATATATCTATAAGTACTTATTCCTTGAACAAAAGTTTGCGAACTTTGTTGATCAAGAGAAACGGAATGTGGCGTGAGCCAAGTCCGCGAACTCAGTCCGTGAACTGGCGGAAGTTCTCGACCGATAATTTTTGCTGGAGTTTGTGAAATCCTTCTGGGAACTTAATCCCGCGAACCCAGTCCGCGAACTTGAGTTAGGTTATATCTAAAGATGATTGTTTTGAAATTATACGTATAAATACTAAGGAATGCAGTTTTCAAACCGTGACTATAAAGTTCATGAACCGATTCAAGTGAATCAAATCATCTTTGCTTTAATTGTATCTTGTGTAGTTACATAAGATTTCCTTGCAATTGAATAACTCTCTAATTAGTTCATTTGAGTCATTTGAACTAGTTATGGTGAAGAAGAATACGGCTGATATGAAACTGATCATATGGCTAACCATTTGGTTAACTATTGTTGAACCAACAAATGTACATGTTTGGGTACGGTTACATAAACCTAGAAACGTGAATTTCATTTGTGTGTAACAAGCTAAGTTTTCGATCTAACGGTTGAAAGATATTTGCTTGAATGTAATCATGTTCTCATCTAACGGTGAATATTGAATGCTTTGTTACTAAGCTAACATTGGTTACAAACCCTGATTTGAAATACTATATAATGGAAACTCTAGCATCTGTGCAAAAATAATCCCCACACCTTACGTGTGATACTAGTTTGTTTGCTAGAGTAGATTCTCCTTTAACCTTTGGTTTCTTTTTAAAAACCAGGTTAATGACTTAAAGACTTCATTGGGATTGTGAAGCCAGACCGATACTACTTTTATCATAGTTTTGTGATCTGATCTTGCATCTTCTATCATACGAGTACAATCAGATCGATTGGCTTGAGATTGATATCTCCGATAGGCAAGATATCAAAAGTAGTCACAAACATCTTCGTCTCATTGTTTGTGATTCCGAAACATCTTGTTTCACTACCATACGATTAAGATTGTTTTGAGGTAATTGATAACTCTAGGATGTTTTTCGGGAATATAAGACCGGATTATCAATTGGTTCCTGTTCACCTTGATTTATCAAAAGATGGAACAAAACCTTTAGGGTTTATCTGTGGGAGACAGATTGATCTTTTCAATAGACTTGTCTGTGTGATACAAATTTGTTTATATTCAAGTCTTCGACTTTGGGTCGTAGAAACTCTTAGTTGTGGGTGAGATCATCTAAGGGAATCAAGTGCGTAGTATCCTGCTGGGATCAGAAACATAGGGAGCGCAACTGTACCTTGGATCGGTGTGAGATTGGTTGGGGTTCAACTACAGTCCAGTCCGAAGTTAGCTTGGAGTAGGCTAGTGTCTGTAGCGGCTTAATACAGTGTGTGTTCAATCTGGACTAGGTCCCGGGGTTTTTCCGCATTTGCGGTTTCCTCGTTAAAAAAATTCTGGCGTCTGTGCTATTTCTGTTTCCGCATTATATTGTTTATCTTTATATTTGAAAGAATACAGGTTGTGTGTTGAAGTTCAATCAATTAGATTATCCGACCTTTTGGTTGTTGATTTAAATTGATTGACACTTGGGTATTGGTCTTTAGTACTATCCAAGTTATTCCTTGTGTTTGATTAGGACTCGCAGATTCTACTTGAGTAAATCAAATCAAGAGGGAGATATTAACTCCTCGATATACTTTTATCTAGATTGAGTCTGACTGTCTAGTTGATTCTATAGTAAGTATATTGGAGTTAGTCCATACATATTTCTAAGTGAAATATTGAGTGGTGCTGTTAGACCCCCGCTTTTTCAATTGGTATCAGAGTAGGCAAACACTTTCAAGACCTTACAAGTCTGTGTTTGTAGCGATCTGACTCTATGGACAGTAGTGTTATCTCAATAAATGCACCACCAGATCCAGGGATTTCAGAATTCTCTTCCATGACTGATTTAATTAAATCTGTAGAAGAAATTCTATCTAAACCTCCACCAGGTTTAAATACCTTGAAGTGTTTTCAGGGATTGAAAAGAAGCTTGAGAGATTATATCTTGATGTTGAGTTATACCTCCAGAAAGAGCAAGAATCTCTTGACAGGCTAAATAAAGTTATGATGAATAATATTCATGTTTGGGTTGATATTTATTTACTAATCAGTGAGAGCATTGCTCCTCCTCTTTTTAATCCAATTAGTTGTGATAAACTAAATGAATTACAAGAGGAGTTTAAATCTCAGTCATCTGAGTGTATCACTTCAAAGCATGAATTGATTCGTTTCTCAATTCCTGATACTTCCTATCAAGATAGTAGTATTGTCTTCTTTTATGAAGAATCTAGGACGTCCCTTTTATAAAAAGAGTTTCCCTTCCCAGTACTAAGAACTATCTGCAGAAACTTTTTTTTATAAGTTGGAAAACAAGAAATCAGAAACACAAATCTTTTTGGGTTCTCTTGAAGTTCTTTGATAGACTTATAAAGACAGTTCCTTGGGTGTTTCTCAACACTACAAGATTTAAGAGTTGTTGTAAAGAAACTCTTTCTTGGTGCCATGGTGAGCAAGACATTGTTCACCTCAACACAACTTGTTTGTGTTGAAAGTGCATCCTCACCAAGAAATGCCCTGTTATGTATACGGTGAGGGAAGCACAACAACTGGGGAGCACAGATTATATTCGGTAAGGATGTAGAATTCAATTGGACTTTTCTAAAAAGGTATGTCTATAAACTTGAGAAAGTTTTATGTTTTTATTACTTGTTTGAGTACATATAATGATTCACGTACCTTGATTATCGTTCATTTCTACCTAACTTGATCTGTGTTTAAGGTTCTTAAATGTTTAGGTTTGTAAACATTAGTTCGGAATGTTTGGACTTCATGGTACATATACCAAGTATGAATAACATCATTTAAAACCAAAATCCATGGGTTTAAGTTCGCAAACCCCATCTGCATACTGCTCCAGGATACGAAAATTCGTTTGCAAACTCGTATGCATACTTGACGTCGATATTCTGTAAACTTGTTTTGGCCGTATCTTCTTCGTCCGAACTCGGAATGACCTCATTCTTTTTGCATTATCTTACTATGTGAATTATATTCGAAATGGAGGTGATAATTATTGAATTTGGATGAGTTAAGATTGGTATTTTTCCTGTATCTTGTTTTTGAGTGTTTTGCTATGTTTCGTTGCACTTGTTCGACTTATCTTGGACTTGGGCACTTGGATTCATAGAGTACGTAGTACTCTTCTAAGATAATTTGTAGATTTTACAAGAATGTTGTTGGTGAATCACAAATAAGGAAGTTCAAGAATGGGCAGTAGTACGCATTACTATGGGATTCTTGAATGTTCACAATCATTTTATGTGAACTATGGTGTATGGTCGTTAATGACTTTGTATGTTCTTCTTTGAAAATCTTTTTATAAGACTTTGGTAGCTATTCTTGGTATAAATCCGGGAGAAAAAGATTGATTCTACTCTCTAAGGACAAATCATCTTATATGTGCATTACGAGTTTGTCTTGATGCCTAGGAAACTTCTTATGAGAATTTATTCTTGTTTTTGAGAAGGATTACTAGAGTTTGGAATAGCAATTATTGTGATTTCACATAGCTATGTCCAACGTTTTCATCTTCATGTTTTTAGATTTATTGATTTAAACTCTAAATTTGTTTTGAAGATGATTTTTGCAGTATTAATCTTTATGGTTTTATATATTGCAATTTTTATGGGATATGTGTGTTTACGTCCGTGAACGGTGATGTCCCATATCTTGCCGAAAGTGAAGTCCTTTATATGTAGATATGCATGTCTTGATAAAAGAAGGAATGAACTTTTGGCAAATACAAAAGTTAAGCCTATTATGTCAATTATTGATGGAAGATAGGTTAAAATCTTTTGTGAACAAGGATTATATCTATTAATTGTCGTTATGCAAATAATGATGGAAAATAGAATGAATCCTTGTATATTCTGCAGTATTGATCTTCCCTGATCCATATTTTATGTGTATACTGCAATACTCCATAAGTTCTTCTTGTTTTGAGTATATGAACGGTTAAGCTAATCATTTACTTATGATTAACTTAGTCGTAGCTCCGTAAGTTCTCTTATGTTAAGCATTTCCAATCAAATTGATCACTCTTGTGTTTAATTTGATTGAGTATTCCGATTAAATTTATCATGGGTTTACTTGTGATTAATTTGATTGAGTTTTTGAATATAGAAAATCATTCTTTATGGTTTTTGGTGTCCAATAAAATCCTTATTTTCTTACGAAATTAAGGTCGCTCTTGTTGTTCTTTCGGGAATGACATCAAATGGGGGAGAGTTCTTTTGAACTTGTGCTTAATTACAAATCTTGATGGGAGTGCGGATGTGGAATATTATAGGGGTTATCTTGTATCTTTAAACTTCTTGATGATTGCATTTAGCTTCGACTTTATGATTGCATCTAAATTAGTTGGTATGTATTTTTATTTTTAGTCATGAAATGTCTCTTTCGGAAATTTCATTAGGATCCCGTTCTTATACCTTTGCCAATTTTATTGACAAAAAGGTGGAGAATTAATATGTAGTTCACACTACAAATACATATGGTTTTCGGATCATTATGTAAAGGGGAGTGGTTTCCATATGAGATGGAGTATTGACTAAGGGGGAGTGATACATATCACCATAGTATTATTGTCAAAGTTGTGATACAATTGAACTTTGATACTGTGAAATAATATAATGACATTGTATAACAATGACCGAGAACTTTGTTTCTCATTGTTATAGCTACGGATCTTCAACAAAGGTGACGCTGAACTTACAACCTTTGGGGTCATTGGAGTACTTGGAAGTGACGAAGATTTCGAGTAATGTTGAAGATTAGGCATGTGGAATAGGAGCTACTAAAGTTTCTTTATCTTTTTTGTATTCCATATGTATTGATAATTTTGTTACTAAAATTGACAAAGGGGGAGATTGTTAGAGCATTGCTCGGTCGAAATCGCATGCGTTGCTATCTCAAGCATGTTTGTCAATGTTAGTGATCAAAACTATAAGTCTTGATTTCTGGTCTACTATATCTAAGTCTCGGACTAGGATAGAAAGCGTAGTTGAGCTCAAGAACTCCATGATGATTCATCATACAAGACGAAGAACTACTCATGGAACCGGTGGAACTTCATCAACAAAAAGGTATGTGGAGACTTGAACTTATCTATCACTCAAAATTCAATCTACTCTATCTCCTACTTTGAGACAAAAGTCGTTTTGCTATATAGACTTTGATTATACACATTTGTTATTTCGAGCCGAGTATATCTCGCCTATCTGTATCTCAAACTATGTGTTGGTAAGCTTTCGCTTCAACCAAGTTTATCTTTACCTAGTGATGAAAGTCATGTTATGTTTCAATCACTTTGAAAATTGCTTTGACGAGAAATGGTCTAACAACTATATAATGTCCTCTAAGAATGTTTCAATGATTGAAATGAGAGTTTAGATTTTATAACCAATGGTGGACATAAGCATTGTTGTGGAAACACATATATGTATAAGTCCTTATTCCTTGAACCAAAGTTTGCGAACTTTGTTGATCAAGAGAAACGGAATGTGGCGTGAGCCAAGTCCGCGAACTCAGTCCGCGAACTGGCGGAAGTTCTCGACCCGATAATTTCTGCTGGAGTTTGTGAACTCCTTCTGGGAACTTAAGCCCGCGAACCCAGTCCGCGAACTTGAGTTAGGTTATATCTAAAGATGATTGTTTTGAACTTATACTTATAAATACTAAGGAATGCATTTTGCAAACCGTGGCTATAAAATTCATGAACCGATTCAAGTGAATCAAATCATCTTTGCTTCAATTGTGTCTTGTATAGTTACATAAGATTTCCTTGCAATTGAAAATTCTTTAACTAGTTCATTTGAGTCATTTGAACTAGTTATGGTGAAGAAGAATATGGTTGATATGGAAGTGATCATATGGCTAACCATTCGGTTAACTATTGTTGAACCAACAAATGTACATGTTTGGGTACGGTTACACAAACCTAAAAACGTACATTTCATTTGTGTGTAACAAACTAAGTTTTCGATCTAAAGGTTGAAAGATATTAGCTTGAATCTAATCAGGTTTTCATCTAACGGTGAATATTGAATGCTATGTAAGCTAACATTGATTGCAAACCCTTATTTCAAAGACTATATAAGGGGAACTCATCTGTGCAAAACTAATCCCCACACCTTACGTGTGATACTAGTTTGTTTGCTAGAGTCGATTCTCCTTTAACCTTTGGTTTCTTCTTAAAAACCAGGTTAACGACTTAAAGACTTCATTGGGATTGTGAAGCCAGACCGATACTACTTTTATCGTATTTGTGTGATCTAATCTTGCATCTTTTATCGTACGAGTACAATCAGATTGACTGTTTTGAGATTGATATCTCCGATAGGCAAGATATAAAAAGTAATCACAAACATCTTCGTCTCATTGTTTGTGATTCCGCAACATCTTGTTTCGCTACCATACGATTAAGATTGTTGTGAGGTGATTGATAACTCTAGGTTGTTCTTCGGGAATATAAGACCGGATTATCAATTGGTTCATGTTCACCTTGATTTATCAAAAGACGGAACAAAACCTTTAGGGTTTATCTATGGGAGACAGATTGATCCTTTCAATAGACTTGTCTGTGTGAGACAGATTTGTTTATATTCAAGTCTTCGACTTTAGGTCGTAGCAACTCTTAGTTGTGGGTGAGATCAGCTAAGGGAATCAAGTGCTTAGTATCCTGCTGGGATCAGAGACGTAGGGAGCGCAACTGTACCTTGGATCAGTGTGATATTGGTTTGGGTTCAACTACAGTCCAGTCTGAAGTTAGCTTGGACTAGGCTAATGTCTGTAGCGGCTTAATACAGTGTGTGTTCAATCTGGACTAGGTCCCGGAGTTTTTATGCATTTGCGGTTTCCTCGTTAACAAAATTATGGTGTCTGTGTTATTTATATTTCCGCATTATATTGTTTATCTTTATAATTGAAATAATACAGGTTGTACGTTGAAGTTCAATCAATTAGAATATCCGACCTTTTGATTGTTGATTTAAATTGATTGACACTTGGATATTGGTCTTTCGTACCATCCAAGTTATTCCTTGCATTTGATTAGGACTCGCAGATTCTGCTTGAGTAAATTAAATCAAGAGAGAGATATTGAATCCTCTATATACTTTTATCTAGATTGAGTCTGACTGTCTAGTTGATTCTCTAGTAAGTATATTGGAGTTAGTCCATACAGACTGCTAAGCGAAATATTGGGTGGTGTTGTTAGATCCCCGCTTTTTCAATAAATACTTAGCGCTCATCCTAGGAGATTAAAAAGATGCAAGCATCCCCTTTATAATTCTACAGACACACTCCCCACAAAGATATAGCAATTAAGCTCAAGTTCTTTTAAGAACTCTCCCCCATAAAATGTCATTCCCAAGAGAACAAAATGAGTGGCCTTACTTTTGTGAAAAAGAAGGATTTAGCGGACATTAACAAATCACAAGGATTTGTATCCATAATATCGACATAAATTAATCTCAAGGCCAGTTACGAACAACGAGACAAATTTTACTCGATTTTACTCAACATAAGAGAATCTTACGGAGTGTGTCAAGCAGCAAAACATGAAGGTGTGATCACAAAAAGATCAATACTGCGAGAAAAATCTCAAAGAGTTTGTTCTATTTTCCGTTTATAAAAAGTATAATAGATTTAACTTATTAGCATATATGAAATATTAGCTCGATTCACGAGAACGTAAAGACACAATATTTCACAAGAATATTGCAATAAGTAAGCTAATAATGTTTACATACTGCAAGTTTATCTTCAACAACTCTAGAATTTAAATAAATAAAATCTAGAAACATGCATGATGAAAAACGTTGGAAATATATAGCTATGTGTAATCACAATCTTTGTTATACCAAACCCTAGTTATTCTTCTCAAGAATAAAAATCCTTAAAAGAAGTTTCCTAGTATTTAAAGTCTTTGAAGAATTCCTTATAAATCTCCAAACCCTTTATCAATGACTGGCAAGGGAACATACGGTTCATGAATGAAAGAGTTAGTTCCTGCAAACCTGGTAGGCTGTTGATTGTCAAGAGCATCTTGTAGTTTAAGATATTTATGTAAAATCTTCTTAAGTACCTGCACCTCCTTCTTGGTTTTCTTAAGTTCTCCCGAAATATTTTCAAACCTTTTCTGATTGGAGTTGTTGTAGCAAATATTTTCCCACAACACTCATCGAGATTTGTATTGAAGATATAATCTTAACCGTTCGGTAAATTGAGATTTATACCTGATGAACGAATCATAGACCGTCAGATGATTCACAATATTCCTCGAGATGTGTTCTTTGATGATGAAGAGATTTCAACTCAGCTCTTCAATGACTTTGGATCTCTTAGAATCGTTGATGAATGAAAAATGGGGTGTACCTGCAAAGACACTCTGATGCCTTAATGAGTAAGAGCTCTAAGCAGGTTTTTATGGAGAGGGAAGGATTAGAAATGTGTACCTTTACAGTTGAAATTCCACCTCTATTTATAGGTTATGGAGGAATTATATCCGGTCCAATGTTTGTCTGGATACATTTTGACTATGTATCTGGACCATATGCATTACAGGTTCATCTTGGTCAAAACCAATTTCCCCTTTTTTAAGGATCTATAACCTCCAGGTTATGCATGGTCTTATTTTGTTTCCCCCTTTTTCTAGGGATTTGTAACTTCCAGAGTTTGAATGTGTACTTGGTCTTCTTAATAACTGATTCCTCCTTTTTCTGAGGATCTGTAACTCCCAGGTTATAACTGGTATTCCGGTGTAGAAGGATAATTATTGACATGGCTATAATTATCCTTACATATTTTTGACCCAAGCGCCCAATACTTACCTTGGGTGAAATTATTGGGTTGAGGGAACTTGGTACAGTCTGGGGTATTCCGATCTAGGTTTCTTCTGATTCTTCCTTTTCCTATTAAGGGAAGAGACCAAAGGAAAAGACATCTCTTTCTCCTTGTTAGTTAGAACAGTATCAACAACTATTGGAGCATAGGTTTCACGAGAAGATGTGGTGCTTGGAGCCTCCATGATTCGTGAGAACAAAAAAATGGATTTGTGAAACGCAAATGAATGGCTCAACAAGCAAAGCTTATTGTGAAAGAGATATGAGTCTTAAAGAAGAAGACATCTATCATGCAGGATTTCAGAACTATATAGTTCACGCACTGGAACATGGAAAAACCTAAAAATGGAATGAAAAAGTCATTTTATCCCTTCTTTAAGTTTAGCAGATCAAAATTTTCAATACCATTACTTGAGACATGGAAAAGTTTGATTATTCACCTCACAATTGTAAAACTTGTGGAATCAACAAAGTTTGAGACTAAAAGAACTTTAATGATTTCTATCTATCTTGATCGAGTGAGCAGCTCAACAATCGATCAAGATCAGGATACTCAAGTTATCAAGAAAAGATAACTAGACCTGGCTTCACGAATCCCTTTGAAGACTTTGTATTCGCTAAACCCTAAAAGGGTTCGGAAGATGACGACTCTATATATAACTGGGACCAAGGTAGTTAATATCGCGTATCAGTCTCGTATTGACCGGGTCCGATACACCTATACAAAATATAATATCGGTTTTTATCGGTGATACAACATTAGAACTAGAATTTCAAATGTTTATAAAACCATAGTAAAAAATAATAAGAATCATGCATATATCTAAAATTTTCAAAATACAAGGTTGTTCATTAGCTAGCATTGTGATTGTTGTCATATTAATCTGGCAAATCTTTCTTATTATCCTTCACTTTTATCTTTTACATTTCCCTGCCTTCCAACCGAAAAATGGTTTCCATCTTATATCCTACCAAATAGTTGTTGATTTTATATCATAAATATATTAAGACTTTTTTAACTTCTCCAATTGACGTTGTACTTGTTTGTAAAGACTAGATGCATGTTGATAGAAAATTTATTTGTTGAACCGATATTATCAGTGTATAAGTAAAACCGATATATCGGCATGTATAGCCGATAATACCGTTCCATCTTTGTATCGCCGATATTTTCAGTATCGTATAGGTATTTTCCGATATCCGATAAAAACCTGTAATATCGGCATGTACAACCGATATTGACTACCTTGACTGGGACACACCAAAAAGTAGTCCCGGGATTCAAATATCCAAATTGCTTTAAGTTCCCATTTTATAGACATTCAAAGCATAAGTTGCTTTAGGTTTAAGCTAAGATATCTTTGGAACCAAGCAATCGATATCCACCATTAGATGAATCTTTGAATTTGATATATATAAACAAGATATACACTCTAGGTAGGTGAAACCGTGATCGAACCGTGTACAAAGACTATGCCCAAGGTGGTTATCCGAAACTAGCCGATATGAACTTAAGTCTTAACATTCATTTTCATAAACACTTATAAGACATTAACCTTGAGTCACAAACACGTGATCAAATAAGTCTATGGTGTTTTTAGAGATTCGATCAATTGCTAACTATCTCGTAGAAATAATTTTTATTTCACTTGAAAATAATCGACATGGTTAGTAGATGTACGAGTACAAATACCTTGTCGTTCGTGAGTCAGGGAGGTCACAGTACGTGTTCCGGTTTGTAAACTATTTAACCAAACCAAGTTATGGAATACTCGAGACTATTTACGTATGCGTACCAGTATGGATACCTTACGACTATGACCGGTTCCGGATTCCACATAACTATTTGAATTTATGTACTGATATGAATACACTAACGAGTTCCTAAACACAAAACTTTCCTGGTACGTGTACCGGTATGGATACTAAACTAGTTCTGTAACCATGGTTCCTTTACGGTTTGCATACGGGGATGCGTACCGATCCGGTTCACGAGTAAATAGATTTTCACATGATGTGCATAAGGATACGCGTACCACAAATATGTAAGTCGACATATAGCTACTTTGCTACGTGCACGAGTACATGTAATACGGGTTCAGACTTATCACAGTTTTTCCAGGTTGTAAGACTGATAACACTGTCTTGTATCTGAATCTATAGTTTTTCTATATTTCTCTCTAAATCGATTCGAAACATTCCTGAATAACATCACTGACACATATCACTGTTCCAGGCTATTTTTGGATGATAAAACTTGAATCATGATTTTAACTTTGACACACTCCTGAAATTCACCAAGTATGAACAAATGCTAATTAAGCTTAGTCATTATATTTTGAGAATTAATTATCAAGATAAACTTGACTCGAAATCCTTGTTTATGGATGATAGTGTAATTAGTTATTTGACAACGTCTCAATGATAGAAAAGTGAATCTAATTTGAGAAATAGGTGGTTCGGTCTTCACTTACTTTTTGTTGATGAAGTTCTCTAAAAGCTTCGGTTGATCTTTGCCTTCAATGGTAGAAGGCTATGACGACTGGTTCGTTTCTCAACCATTTCTGTCCTAGTCCGACACTTAACTAATTGTAAACTAGAAATCAAGATGTAGTTTTGACAACTAAATTTGATAACAAGTTTGAGATAGCAACATTTGTGAGTTCGACTGAGCAATACTCTAACAACGTGGCAACTTTTGTATGTGATGTGTCGTATGAGTGTTAGCGTTCTCTGAGTTGTCTTAACTTTAGATGGGGGAATGCATGCATCCGTATGTGAAAGGCATCCAGAGTCATGTGAAGAGCTCTAGAAGACATGTTGCAACCTCGGGTGTCATATGGAGAGCACAAGCTTGGCTGAGGCCTATCATGAACTAGTTGTGGGCGTCCTCCTAGGATTAGTAAATTATCATTATCTTGAATTACGAATCACAAGAAACTGCACACGACAAGGAAAAGATCCATCGGGAAACTTTATCATCTTGAGTTACGAATCACAAGAAGCATCAAAGATTTCCATGACAAGAAATTGTAATTTTTGAGTTTAAGCAATACTTATTAATTGATTCAAAGGTATATTGGAAATCGAGAAGGAAGTTGGATTTTTCATTGATGTTGAAGAAAATTTGTAAATCATATAAGAACAGATCAAACAGAGAGAGAATCAAACTAGATCTAAAACAGAAGTAGATGAAGAATGGGAAGATAATGAAACACAGATTAGAGAAGAAGCGGAAACAATGACCAAGATCCTAGCGGAGAAATAGATACCATAGGGAGACAACAAATACAGCATTCATTACGCAACTGAAAGACACCGACTGTCTTCAATAGAGGCTGTATAATCTGTTACAGATAACAGGAGTCAAATGTAAACATATAATTCAGTTAAGTACCACAGATCCTGTTGCCATCTTGTTAAGATGGCAGAAGAGTGGGCAAATGCACATAATGGTCCTCTGCCTTCATCCAGAGAGGAAAAAGAGAGTTTAAGGTTAACACATTAAAACTGTTTCAGTCCTCTGCCTTCATCTCAGCATAACAGTTCTTTCAATTTTTGGGAACATTTCAGAATCTACTCAAATCAATAGTGAATTAGATGAGGATAACGACAAAGAAGCGAAGCTATTGATGCCTCGTTCAAAATTTCATCTTCTTGATCATCGAACTTCAGAATTCTGGTGGCTCTGAAGGTGGGCTTGATGTACACAAAAAATTCCTACATTTGATGATTAGTGTGAGGTTGACCGTCACAGAAATTGGACCATAGTACACATACAACAAAAAAAGAGTATTTAGCAAAATCCCTTTTATAAGATTCATAAGGAGGCACAGGAGAAATCTAATGGGTCAATGATTTCATTTCATTCTTAGCGAAAGTGACGGGAAGCATCTCTCAAGGGGAGCTATACCAGATCTGACATCTTCAACAGGATTCAATCGTGAAACTTAACAACTAATATATCAAAGAAGTTATGCCTATTTTAACTGATAGATTGTTATTTTGATTATCTTTCAGATTCTATGTGAATTTGCAAGAGTTGGCAGAGATCCCGCTTCCATTTCCAAAGTCGAAACCGGAGAAAGCTTGCTGGCTCAACATCCGGTCCAGTTCTCAGGCATTGCTCATAACTTCAGGAGCTTCTGGGTAGGCACACAATCCAGTCATCTCTTCCATCTTGAAAAGCTTTAGTGCAACATCATACTAATAAGCCAAATAGATGCAACAGCGTCAATTCAAAGGTAGAGAGAGTGTACAGAGTGAGACAGAGGAGAAAAGAGTGTGGAGTGAGACAAGAGTTGAGATTCTTACCAGAGGAGCAAGGGCCTCTTTAGGTTTCCTTACAAACTTTTCCGGATCATTCTCATGTTGTTCAATGTGGAGCTGAATCGTTGCACCCTCTGGGCCAATTCCAGAAATACGGAAGACCTGGAATTGGAGGGAAAGGAAATGCTTTAGACAAGTAGTAATAGATAGTAATAGATCCACCTGACATCAAAATATGAAACAGCAAATGGAAGGCTATGAAAAGGGTTTATTCATTACCAATCTTGATTCATCTGCAAACAGGAATCTAAAACCCTGGTTCTTTGAGATAGATCCATCCACAGGATCCCTGTATTCAAATACATCAGCTTGAATGACATCTGCAACATCTGACCGGATTCCCTTTATGATCCTGCATAAAACAACATCAACACATCGATCAAATTAAACATCTGTGCTAAAACCGATTCAGACGCAACTGATTTCTACAAAGAAATCAGACGGATTCTTTTTCTTTTTACAGTCTTACTTGTTACATTAGAGAGGGAAGCTTGCAAATTGACTAAATGTTCCATCAAATCCTTAGCTGCACCTATATCGACATTCTACAAGAAGAAAAACAAACATTCTAAAAAGAACAAGATTTCAATGTTCATGGTGCAGCCTAAGACTAGGATCAAATTTAACGAAGAACAACAATAAAAAATTTACTTCATAGTCGTATCGGGTGTAATAGTGGCGACCGTAAGCACGCCAATGAAGAAGAACTATATCTTGGACAGACTCAAGTTTTTCATCTCCTTGAAGTTTATCTTTATTAGCATAGGCAAGAATCGATCGCCAGGCTAAAACTGCCCATATTCCGTCCTTCTCACAAATACCGCCTGCACCTGTAAAAGAAGATAAATATATACAGCAGAACATCGGTTAATACTGGAATACCTCAAAAATGTTCCTGAACTGCTCCAAAAGCATTCTGTGACTGAAATGTCAAAAGATAAAGACACGGGTTTGTCTAAGAGAGGAACATCTATTTTACCAAGTCCAAAATTCTCATCACCACCAATTGAACATTCTTCAGCAATTATTAAGTTCCGGAAACTTTTCCAGTCAATTGGTACCTGATATGAAACCCCAATGAAACCCCATAATGATGCTGCTTAAGGAAGAGAATGAAGAGGATCATATGAAATTAAAAAACTTAATTTTTTTCAGTGGCACGAAAAGAAGCATGCACAGGAATATCACCTCGAAGCAATTTAGGTTTAATTTTCTAGCCACAACATCAAGAGCAGCTGAAGTGGGCATGCTCCTGCAAGAAACAACAACAAGTTTAATTTGTGCCTAACAAGAACACAGCCTAAACAACTAAAACACTAGGAAACTTGACGTTAATTTAACTGACTTCAAAGAAAATGCAGAGGAGATGAATGACTTCAGCTACCTGGCTAGTCCTTTCAAGCCAAATTTGGAGAAGTAAGGGATTGCTTTAAAAGCATGTGCAGCAATTATAGCAACAGAATCTGACGGAGTCGCAAAAAACCTGACATGGCAATACAAAAGAATGTTGTTTCATTTGTTTTAACAAGACCTTTCTTTGTTTCGTGATAGTAACTATTGGCTATCATGTACAACCATCCCTGCTACCGAAGATCATGCAACACTCAGCATCTCCAAAAGCAGCAGCAGCACCAAATTCAGGTGGACTGGCTTCAGGTTTATCTTTAGATTTCGATTTACGTTTTGTTTTGGGTTTAGGTTTACCCAACCCCATATGTGCAACCAACTCCATTGCATGAGTCCTGTTGGGGTCTGGATGACCTCCTCCCAAGGCTTCCTGTTTATAACAAGGCCATGCAGAAGATAAAGCTAATATATCACAAAACAGTTCAATAAAGGAACTTCTTCAACAGAAAGGAATGTCGCATAGTCAGTAATACCGTGGTTACACAGTTTATAAGAGAACTATGTTGAGCACCAAGCTCTTGAACAAAAATCCGGTTTGCATAAGCTCCGGCTACTCCATGAAGGGCGTCATAACTGAGGAAAAAAATATTAGGAAGAAAGAAAAAAACACAATAAATCCAGAGGACTAAAATTTCAACAAAAAAGACAACATGGTATATCTGATCCATAGACATCATACCAGAAAGAGAATTTAGATGACTTCATCAGCTTACGAATAGACTTGAAATCAAATATTGACCTGAAAGAAGACATGAATCACAAGTAATAAAGATCATGGGACTTGTTAGAACATTTTTGAAGAAACCCCAATGTACTTATCCTGCAGTAAAAGGTATGAATATGTGCTGATACTAACTTCATCAACTTCACATAGTCATTTTCTGAATCAAAAACATCAACATCGAGCCTTCCCTCGAACTTTAGAACTCCTTCTTTAGAAAGATCCACCTAGAGCATATTAATTAGATAACAGAAATTAGAACATGTTAAGAGAACTCCAACAAATGAGAAATGTTACTAGAATGATAAGGGCATCCTTGGTAGTACATCTGGGAGATCTTTTGCTACGAAGTAATCTTCTTCTGTCATTATTTTCAAATTGTGATCAATCTTTATTGCCACTTCCTCAGCAGGAGGTCCGCCATTTTCCATGATGTACTTGATCTCAGAATCCTGAGAAGCAGAGATTATAAGCAAGGATAGCTGATGTAGACAGGGAAGTTTAACAACAACTAGAGACCACATACTTTGACAAGACAATAATGTACAGAGAAACAGAATTGAAACCCAGAGATGTAAACCTAAAGTGTTGTCCCATACCTCATGTGGACGACCAGGGTTGTGACTTGCTGTCAATATGAAAGCACCAGATGCCTTAGCTCCCTGATGATATTAGAAATTTACAATCCATACAAGAAATGTTTCATCAGGCTGATGTGACAAAGAATTAATGTAGGAAAAAATTGACAAAAAACCAATGTAGGCAAAATCCCAGAAAATACAAAACAGTATGATAAATTGAACGGTCAAAATTACAAATGTGAACATACATTTGCACCAATTCGTTTACGTAAAACAGCGGATACAGCTGGAGTAGACATTAATCCGTTTTTTCCAACCCATAGGCTTTGTACTCCATTAGAAAGTGCCATCTTGATTATAATCTGAGAATTCAAGAAACGAATGTCAGCAACTGGAGATATATATGTTTAGCACTTTGTCCATGTTTTTGGGTGAAGCAATAATTGGTAGAAAGTCACATATTTTCTTAATCAGGAAGTAACAAGTTAAAATACCGAGTAACATATTAAAGTAGCAGTTGGCATTAATAATAAATATACAAGAAGCTGGGACACCTTTGTCGAAAAATAACCTAATTACGAAGATGAGCACCACAAATTGAGAGAAGCATTAATAATATGTTTCTACAGATACCTAAATCCGGCACCATAGACATTATTGAGTGAACAAAACTTATAAAAATGTATGGATAAGATAGAACCTGAATGGCATCCTTCGACCAACCACGACCGTCACCAGACACAATGATTGTTGCACCTGCAGCAACCAGTGAAAACAAGGATATTATGGTGTTTGTTTCAGACAAGTATACAAAAACTTTCCACAAAAAATAAATATACAAAGACTTTTGACATAATTACAAAACATACCTTTCAATTCAGGGAGAGAATTGAAGGTTGCTTGAGCAACCTTCTTCACTTTTTCCTGAAACAGGTCTCTAAGGACTAGCTTCACTTGGGTATTAAACAAACGTTCTTCCTTAGGAGTGAACTTGGGATCTTTAGTTTTATCAGATACAGCAATTGAGAAACAACCTTTACTTATCACCTCTGTTTTTTCATCATCGCGCATTAAGAGTTGCATTTTTACTCTGTCTTCTTCCTTAAGAAGATCGAAGCCTGCAATGCCAGTTGCTCCCCTAATATTTAAACAACCAGGATGTGCCCACCGTGTCATCTTCACCGACCTTGTTGTCTTCTTTGAAATAAACTGAAGCACCAAAGCTTCATCAGGAATATTTTTTAGACTTTTGATACAATATGCTACTGATTCTGCAGATTTACAATACATAGCTTCCAACTTTGGATAACTGGGATTTAGATCCTCCTCTTTTGTGACTAAAAGTTGTTGTGATGGAAGAATTGGAGAAATAGGGTTTAGATCAGAGTTTCCAGATTTTGCAATTAAAGGCTGTTTTGATGTATGAATTGGAGAACTAGGGTTTTCGTTATTAGAGTTTAAATCTGAAGGAGGACAACAGAGAGGGGAAACGGAAACATCAGATTTTGTGGATAAATGAGCTGATACCAAATTCTTCTTTGTAGACTTCCGCGACTGAGCTGTTGATTTCTTTATCAAAAGTTACGTAATCCTGATATTTTTTAGGGGGTTTTCTGTCCCTAACATTGCTCTGGAAGAAAGAAGAAAACATAAACCCTAAATCAAAAATTTAAAAATATACCAAAATTTTCAAATCAAAATTTTCAAAGATGAAAATATACATACCTTTAGTGAACCATCGTCTACGTTTTCCTTTCCCTTTCCGATCACTTCATTATTATGTTCGGTCATTTTCTCTGTGTCGAATCGGATTTGAGAAAGAAAAAAGAAAAAGAAGAGAAAGCTATTTAATAGGAAGAGGAGAAGATTGATGGGATTCTTGGGAATGAGAAAAGAAACGAGAAAAGAGAAATAGATCGATATTTATAAGAAAGAGAGGAGGATTGTTGAGGAAGAATAAGAAATGTGTTACGTAAGCATGACTTAAAAAGTGGCCTACCATTTGTCTCAAAATTACTCGAGTAAGTATAAGCATGAAGATCATGCATTCGGTATGTATTTAAAGAGTAATTCTACCACACGGTGGTTTCCAACTGCGTCTTCTGTCGAGAGAGAGGATCTGACCGACGAGAGTAAGACTCTCTAGTAATGGAATTGTAGCACGGGACCGTCTGTTTTCTTTCACGTGGTAGATTTTTGGGGAATTCACTTCGGTACACCCATCAATTTCGGTATTTAAACGAATTCATGCCTTGTCTATCTGACATGCATGATTTTAGCCTATGAACAATAGCCTTTTTGTGTGCTTCATTTTCTATGCAAGGCCGAGTCTAGTGGCGAGATTTTGTACAATGGCAAAATTTCGTGGCCAAAAAATTTGAATCTCCTTTTTTTTACTCGAAAGAAGGTAAGGTGAACGGGAATTTAAAAATAGACGAGGAAACGATCTCCGTCTGAAAAAAGGAAAAAAAAGATGAAATGATTCTCGCTTTTAGAAATTGTATCCTCGTTTTAGTTGAGCGAAGTCATGGGCATCGCTGAGAACTGGAAGCGAGTAACAAATCCTCGCTTTATATAAATACTTGTTTGACCTTTTTAGTCCTACACCCCGATTACACCCTAAATCTTACTCTCCTTGTAAACCTTGATACTTTAGTCGAGAATTAATGGTTCACCATGGGGATCAATGTGACTGAGCTTAGATCAAAGACACGTAGGTGTTTTTATTAATTTCAGAGACCGACAATAATGGTACATTTATAGATTATAAAATTGTAAACATAGCTCATTCTAAAACATAATAATCTTCTTTGTTAGCAACAAACATATTTTTTGAGACAATGTTGAATGTGGAGTGTCATTTTTAGTGAACTCAACTCACTAATAAGATCAGGTATATAATAAATAGAATTGCGTCAAAGAACCAACATGCTTTTATCAAAGGTAGGTCCATATTTGATTCAACAATTATTTGCAATGAAATAATACATTCTTTCAAGGCTAAAGGGCTGGATGTCTTTTAAACTTGATTTTGATAAAGCTTATGATAGGATTAGTTAGCCTTTTATTGCAAAAAATTTGAAGTGTGTTGGCTTTGTTGATAAGGTGGTAAACTGGATTATGACTTGCACATGCTCTGTTGATTTTCAAGTTTTAATAAATGGTGCCTCGAGTGAAAATTTTTACCCAGAAAATGGTATTCGTCAACGAGACCAATTGTCACCTTACATTTTCATTCTTTGTCTTGAAGCTTTGTCGAGACTTCTATAACATGGTATTGACTCTAAAGTTTTGCAGGGTTTTAATATAGCTAAGGGAGCTCCAATGATTACACATTCTCTTTATGCTAATGATAGCATCATTTTCCTCAAGTATAGTTATAAGAATGCTTGTAATCTGAGACAGATTTTAGACAAGTTTGGCCGCTGGTCAGGTCGAGTGGTAAGTGATGCAAAGTCTACATTACATACTTCTAGTAATTTGGGTAGGAACTTCACAATGAGAATGTCTAGGGCGCTAAGTGTTCAAGTTGCTACCAATCCAGGTAAGTACTTAGGTATTCCTTTGCAGTGGAATAATTTTTGAGAGAACTTATTCTGAATTGCTAGAAAAACTTAGTAATAGAATGGCAGGGTGGAAATCTAAATCTTTGAACATTGTTGGCATGTCTATTCTTATTAAGTCTGTGCTTGACCCCGTGTCGAATCATGTAATGTCTATGCTGAAATTACCTTAAGGATTAATTAATAAAATTGATAAATTCAGGAATAATTTTTTGTGGGAAGGGGATAAAGATGCTAGGAAGATGCATAATGTTAATTTGCAAACTATTTGTAGTCTTGTGGTTAATGGTGGAATAGGGTTAAGAGACATGGATCTAAACAACCTTGCATTTCTTGCAAAGATGGCTTGGAGGATTAGTGAAGCTCCTAATTCTGAAGTGGCTAGTCTTTTAAAGACCAAGTACTTCACAGATTGTTCTTTTTGGTCAAGTAGAACTAAATGTGGGTGTTCTGTTAGTTGGATAAATTTAGTGAAAGGAAAAGAAATTATCAAAGGCAGTCTTAGGTGGTGCATAGATGATGGGAGTAAAGTGGACTTTTGGAATGATACTTGGATTAATGATATTTCGCTTTCTGCTATTGCTAATATGAATAATGTTAATATTCCTATCCTTACTGTCAAGGATGTCATTAACTCTGACACAAGATAATGGGATATGGGTGTTGTCGATCAATTTATCTCTGATGAGGTAAAGAGATAGATTTATTCTATAGCCATACCGGTGAGTGAGGGTATAATTAATAGATAATAGAATCTGGGCTCATGGGAAAGATGGTAAAGTGAGTGTTAAGAAGGCCTATAATTTTCTCATTTCTAGGAATGTTGGTAAGAATAATACCAATGATAAGTGATAACTAGAAATTTCTGTGGAGCATCAAATGCCTGCAGAAAATCAAATTCTTTTTGTGGAAGTTGTGCCACAATAAACTAAATCTTAATGAAACTCTGTATCGAAAGGTATTTCTTCAACCCCTGGATACTCTTTATGTAATCGCGACTTTGAAATTGTTTATCATTTATTCTTTAGTTGTTCTTCAGTTTCCCCAATTTGGAATAAGTTGCATGATTTAACAGGTTCGAGGGTTGAATTGGATGTGATGTCGCCTACTTACTTAGAACAGTTATTTTTTATGGATGTTTTTGTTGGCAATATTAAGTGGTGTTACATTATACCTCATGTATTGTGGAATAATATGAATAGTTTAATCAATGGAAAGGAAAGGTTTGTTGCTCTAAAGACTCTTGCTTTCGCCATTATGAGAGCAAGAGAATATTATTTCACTGTTATACATGAAGAGGAAAGAGTGACTTATATGCGTGAAATTTCAATTAAGTGGAATTTCCCTAAAACTGGATATTAAAAGTTGAACACGGATGGTGCTTCGTCTAACTCTCATTTTGCAGCAATTGGAGGGGTGGTTAGAGATATGCTGGTTATTTTGTGGCAGGCTTTGCTAAGTTCATCTATCATAAGGGGAGTAATGTGGCTGAAGTGTGGGCTGCAAGAGAAGGTATGCAACTTGCTTGTCAATTGGGAATCAGGAAGCTTGAAGTTTATTGTGATTCAACCTATACCATTCAACTATGCAAGGGCGAGGTTGCACCACCATGGTACCTTAAGGCTCTTGTCTAGGACATTGCTGATTTGAAGGAGAGATTTGAAGACCTAGTTTTTGTTCATATTTACAGATAATCAAATTATCATGTTGATACTTTGTCCAAGAAAACTTCTGAGAAACTTCTAGAGGGGGCTTGGTTTACAACCACTAGTAGAAATAGTCAATAATATTATTGCCGACATTCGGGATGTGTCTTACCCTAGGATGATTAGAGCTGTTTATTTTTGTTCTTTTCATTTCCAATACTAAAAAATAAATAAATGGAAAACAAAGATCAAATTAGAGAGACTAAACGTTTCACTCTTATATACAATTGTTAATGAAATTAAATGCTAAATGAAAGAATGACATTTAAAATAAGTTATTATAATTTTAATATTAATGTATACACTTATGAACTAGTGGATTAAAAAACTCCGCCAAAAATGCATGGAGACTAATAAGGTTATTTTTCAACATTTAATATAGATAATATTTGAGAAATTAATGAATAATAATTTAATATATTAATTAATTTATATTGGACAAAAATTGGAAAGTCTTTCAAGCTCACTACAAGCTTCTTCATATTAGCATTAAATTGCTCCCTCTCTCTCCTCCTCCTCTCTCTCTCTCTCTCCTATCTTTCTAAAAAGGAAAAATAAATCTTTGAGCTGCCTTGCTCAGATCTGGTCCAAAATCTGAGCAGAAAAAAATAAATTTTTTTAAAGTTTTTGGTAGTAGGTAATGAATAAGATGTTTTTACATCGTTTATGGTGTCTTTTAACATATTTCTTCGCCGTTTCGGGGTGACTTTTCTTCGCCGTTGTGGGGCGAGTTCTTCAAGTTTTAATATTTGGTTCGTGTCTTGCTTTTCTCGATTCAAAAACATCCACGGTTCATCACTACATCGCTTTCAATCGACATCTGTGTTTGTGTGGATCGACAAATTCATGGGCAAATTACTCCTTTGTTTTAGGAGCATCTCTTATCGAAGAAGATTACAATCTGATTAAATGGCAGAAATCATTTACGGATCTACCATCATCTCTCCCTTATACATAAAAGTAAATTGGATATCTTTGCGGTTTATTGCTCTTTCTCTTCGTGATTTATTTGTAATTGATGTCCTTATTTGCATTAGGGTCTTGATTATCTTGTATTTTTATGTTTTTGTTATTTTTGTAAGCGAACATGTAATCACTGTTTTGATTTGAATGAACTGAAATATGTTGCTTGTCCAAAAAAAAAAAAACATTATGTAATAAAAAAGTATCGATTGTCGGATTTATAATAGCATTTTTGGAATAGAAAACGTAGAGTAGGTTTGAGAGATAAAAATGTTTAGGTTTTAGTTTTTAGTTTTTTTTAGGGTAAAGGACAATATTGATATTTCATCCCAAAAAAGGATACCCCTTATCCAAAATCTAGTCTCATATAACCGTGAGTATCCCCCAATTTGTGAGAGTATCTCCCAAATGCGGGTTCATAAAAAATCATTGCGAAAACAATCAATACAAAACCACTTATTGTTATTTAATCCAATGAGAACAGACGGAACATGGACCACGGTTTTGAAGGGGTGCACAAATTTGGACTCAACATTTTCGTAGCTACTTTTTCTGTGTAAAGCTAGTTAACGAGAAACTCAACTGCAAGTAAAAAGAAAAAAAATCTACAAAGAACATATCCCATTTTAAAGCTCACAAACACAACTATAATGCAGGTAGAAAAAAAATTAGCAAACGGGTACAAAATAGTATCACATTTTCAATCAAATAATAGAAGTGTGTAATGTTCTCATGCATATAAAACATTCAAAAAGTAATAAGTGAAACAAAGTACTGGCCTCACAGTTTGGCTGCAAAGAATAAAGAGATTTTATTTTTATTTTATTTTTCGAAGAGTAGGGATAACCTCATTCATTAATATGAATCTCTGACTCCTCGTTATAGAGAGCAGTAGGGTGAATTACATTTACATTACATGCTTGAAATTGAAGATTGTTCAAAGGGATTCTAAGGTTTCACCTGACCGTAAGATTGCTTAGAAATACTCTAACATTTTCACCTGACCAAGAGTTGTTTATAGCTAATCTGTGACAATAGGTAAATATATTAGTTGCTTCTATTATTAAAAATCTATTTTTTTAAATAAGTCTGTGGACTTTGAAGTTTATACAGTTTGAGGCCTTAAAATTAAAGTCCTTACTGATATTGTATATTTTTTCTCTTGCTCTGGCATGCTTTCCCATTAAAAGTAGAAAAATAGGTTTTGAATCACTTTGAAAGATGTTGTTGAGTCCACTCCATTGTGTTGCCCATTGGAAAAAAGTTGCAACCCCTCTCAATTCCGGCTCTTCTCTGATTTTACAATCTGCATTGTATCCTCTTGCTTCTCTTGTGATCCCTGTGTAATCATTAAGAGTCGGACCTATACCGGAGCTAGTAATTGGGTCAAACATAACTATAGCAACATTAATTATGACAGCCATGAACACCTTATTAATGTCAGGTTCTTCATAAGTGATTTTCAAGTTCTAACATTCATTGGATTATGATAAAGTGTTTACATAATGTCATAATCAGTTGCACTCGTATTCATGAAACTATTTATAAATTTGACTATTGTCCTAACAGTTTGCGCACTATTTTCCTTCAGTTTCCTTTAAAAAAAAAAGGTCACATCTTGCTTTCCAAACATGCCAACAAGCAATATTGCAAAGAAAAAACCAATTCGTAGCTCTCCGATTTCTATTATATTTCTCAAACCATGCGTTAAGTCATTCATGAAAGTCAATAGTGTCGTTAGTAATATAATGCATATCAAAGTTAAGATGCATTCGTACATGGGAAGCAAAATTGCACTGGATGAAAAAATGAGTAAGAGTTTGACCACAATTGTTACATAGGGTACCAGTGGTATTTATATTTGGTAGAATGAATGCCACTCTTATGTTATTGGAAAGTATAAAATGGGCAGCTTTCCAAACAAAAGTTTTAATATAAGGGGTTACCTTCATATTCCATATCTTGTTCCATTCCTTAGCATTGGAGTCACTAGAATTAATAGAAAATGATTTAACTGAAAACGTACATGTATCGTTAAATGTCCACTTTGGTTTATCTTCCTCTCTTCTTGTTGGGATTTGAATTCCCAAAATTTTGTCAATGGTACTTTGATTAAAGCATATTAATCTCATGTATACAACTATGTTATTAATTGACTAACCTTTTTAAATTCATCGGCACCTGCAGGTATTTCTATTTCTATGGCCTAACATAAGTAGTTATTTCTAATTCTACAAAAAAAAATATATATAGTGAAAATATGTTGTAGTAGAAGACTAAATAAAAATATGCATAGAAATAGCAGTAAAGGTAATTCATGCCACCCAAATGTAGGGATGGTCATGGGGCGGGTATGCCAATCCCAATCACTGTCCCGTTCGTAAAAAAAAATATTCGTATCCGCCCTGTTACCCGTATGTATTGGGGCGAGGCGGGTATGGGGAATACCCGTATGGGGCGAGTTTCCCATGGGTTACCCGTAACACGGTGTTAATACATAAATTTATCCATAATCAAAACTTAAATATGAATCAAACAAAAATAATAACATAAAAATAATGCATTCTAAAATTTTAGATACAAAAATTCATTTTAAAATGAACAAAAGAATCTTTAGATGATTTATTAGTTTTTCTACTTTTTCCTTTCTCATTCTATCTTCGTCAATGTTAACCATTTCGTTACCTTTTATTATATGCATCATTTTCACTATTTTAACTTTTAGAGAATGTGTCTGATCACAACAAAGAAGCGAAATTGATGAATATAAAAGAACGATCAAGAATATAATAAATGAAAGAAAGCTCCACTAAATGGTGGAAGTATAAAAAATCGATACAAATTCTTGCATAGAAGTCTAAACCATTGTGATATGAAATCTACGGGGCGGGTATGGGACGGGGACCTTGAATGTCGTCCCCACCCCATCCTCGTAGCTTAGGTTTCGGGTATTACCCGTACCCGACCCCATCCCCAAACGGGGCGGGTACCCACAGGGATGGGTTTGGATGGGGCAAATGGCCATCCATACCCAAATGGGTTTCTTTCCATGCATTCAGAACTTTTCAAACTGAAGCAAAATTTCATGCTTCCAATAATAATCCACACTCTTTTTTTTTAACTAACAAACAAACATTTCATTCAACAAAGAAGGAAATTACAAGCTTCCACAATGTTTTCATCCCTGTCGTAGCAGTTCATAAAAGGTGGAAGAGAAGACCACAAATCTTTAAGATACAACAGTCTGGCACGGCGTGCAAGCCGATCAGCCAATTTATTTTTAACACGCCTAATATAAACAAGCCTACAGACACCACCTCTAGACATAAGACTTCTACAATCAGCAAGAAGATCCCCACATCTCCATCCGGCCGAGCAACTATCTCCATTCACAAAATCAACCACTTGAAGGCAGTCACTAACTAAGAGAACTTTGGACAAGTTCAATTCCCTGACCCAGGAAATCGCCAAAATTAATGCAGTAGCTTCCGCAGAAAATGCATCCTGAACTAGCTCAAAATCCAAACGAGAGCATTCTATTCTTCCTTTAACATCACAAAGAATCAGACCAACTCCCATATTAAAATTTTTAAAAGAACCATCCAAGAAGAGAATATGTCTAACATCAGTTCTAGGAGTTTTAACATCCTTCCTGCAAATTATCTCAGTAGGAGGAGTTATATAAGTGTTTATCATTCTTCTACTATTAAGAATGACTTTATCAAAATTAATGGCAACATTTTGAAATACCACTTCACTTCTCAGCTTCCAAATGCACCACATAACAATTGACCCAATGCTAGGCCATCCCCCAGGAAAAGGAGAAAGACCAATTCTAATGTCAAACCATCTAAGAAAGTAATCTTCAGGCCACATAAAATCAGTAGAAATTAAATGTTGCAGAGATAAGGCAAACCAAATGTGAGAGACCACAAGGCAGTGAAAGAAGAGATGAAGAACTGTCTCAGTTAATTGACCAAAGAAGAGATGAAGAACTGTCTCAGTTACTTGCAAAGAGGACAAGTAGAATCTATATAGTTATTATAAGCATGCATTGTAAAATTAACAGGCAACATGTGAGCAAACACCTTCCACATAAAATACCTAATCTTGGGGAGACAGTTAATTGACCAAACCTTTTCCCAGAAATCAGAGTCATCAGCAGAACAATAATCATTAGTATAAACTTTATATGTAGATTTAATAGTAAAATTTCCATCCTTAGTATGATCCCATTTGATTTTATCTTCACAGAGTAAATTCAGACGAATAGTACTTATTTTAACTACATCTTCAGGGAAGAAAAGGTTATGCAGAAGACCAACATTCCAAGAACCTTGTTGCTGATCAATAAGTTCATATAAAAAAGTTCAATTAAGGTAATTAGGATTAGCAGACAATGGAGGCGCAGCTGAGTACGACAACCAGTTAGACGGCCAGATCCTAGTTGATCTTCCATTTTTTATTTTAATAACAATTTTCAGAAAACTAATACTTTTAACTATTCCTTTCCAAATCCAAGAAGAGGAATCAGCTGCTTTATCAATTTCAAGCAGATTTTGATTCGAAAAATATTTATCTTTCAAGAAAACAGAGATTAAGTGATCTGGAAACTGAGTAAGTCTCCAAGCTATTTTTGAAATAAAAACCCTATTTAGTGCAAATGAGTTTCGAATGCCCAAACCTCCACAACTTTTAGATTTTCCAATGTCAAGCCAGGATCGAAAATATGTCGCTTTGCGGGGGGTTTTCTTAGACCACCAGAAAGATCTTTGTATGGAATCAAATTTTGAAGTAAGCTTTTTAGGAAAAGGAAAACATGACATGTGATAAGATGCAAGGCTAGACAAAACATGCTTGGTAACAACTGTTCGACCAGCAACATTCAGATTTGCCTTTTTCATGTTTCCCAATCTAGCATAGAACTTATCAATTAAGAATTGAAAAGTTCTTGTCCTATCTCTATTGATGAATTATGGAGTCCCTAAATATTTTTCAGAACTAGACAAATATTTGATCCCTAAAGTTCTGGAAAGAAGTTTGACATGTTTATGATGCATATTTGAACTAGTAAAGAAACTTGATTTGTCGAAATTAATGGCTTGCCCTGACGCTTTGGCAAATTTATTGAGAATTGCATGAGATTGCGAGCATAAACTATAGAATCCTTAGAGAACAACATGCAGTCATCTGCAAAAAACAAGTGAGTAATAGAAGGACTATTATTCCTAATTCTGAAACCATGAATCGTGTTATCAGATTCCGTTTTAAGCAGCATTTGAGAAATAATCTCCATTCAAAGAATGAAGATATAAGGGGAAAGATAATCCCCCCGACGAATACCTCTAGAAGGAGCAAAAGCCTCTCCCGGAGAACCATTGATAAAGACAGAATAAGAAACCGAGCTAATAGATTGGAAGATAATCTGACGCCAGTCCTCAGAAAAGCCAAGTTTCCTAAAAACTTCTATAATAAAAACCCATTCTAATCTGTCGAAAGATTTCGACAGATCAAGCTTAATAGCCATATATCCTTTCTTAGCCCTCTTTTTTATTCTTTTAAAGGAGTGCAAGATTTCATGACTGATAATGATGTTATCTTGTATCTGCCTGTTAGAAACAAAAGCCGACTGGAATGGGAAAATGATAGTGTTTAACAAAGGTTTGTGCCGGTTAGTTAAGATCTTCGAAATAATTTTATAAACAGAGTTGGCTAAACTAATGGGTCTATAATCATTCGCAGTCGAAGGATTATTTACCTTAGGAATGAGAGCAATGAAAGTGTAATTTAATTTACGCAACAAAAACTTAGTTTTAAAGAAACTTTGAATATGATCAATCACCTGAAGAGACACTATGTCCCAGTTATCACGAAAAAACCCTGCCGGAAAACCGTCCGGACCAGGAGATTTCCAGGGCTCCATTTCCTTGATAGTAGCATAAATTTCTTTCGTAGTTGGTATAGCCGCAAGAGAGAGATTTACCTCATCAGAGACAATGGGCTGCACATCTTTGAGAACTTCATGAATATTAACAAGACAAGGATTTGAAGACTGAAAAACCTTTTTGAAAAAACTTTCAAAATACGAAACTACTTGTTCTCTGGACTCTAACCAATTGCCTTGCTCATCCTGAACTGTATGTATAGTATTATACATATTTCTGAGCTTGACAGTGTTATGAAAGAACCGGGTGTTCTTGTTATAATGGACAAAATAGTTAATTCTCGACTTTTGCTTATAAAAAGCATTCTCAATTTCATACCAGAAGTCAAGCTGTTTAGAGTAATTTAATATGAAATTATCTAGAGCTGGAGTATATGGCATGGCTTGAAGCTTTTCAATTTCAGAGTTCAGCTTATGAATAGTCTTCTTAATGTGACCAAAAGAGTTGACATTCCAATATTGGAGGTCATCTTTGACATTTGAGAGTATACCCGCCATAACAAAACTAGGCGAACCCTTAACTCTCTTGGACCAAGCATTCGACAAAACATCTTTAAATTCAGGGCTCAGCTGCCAGCATTTGAAAATTTTGTATGGAATATAAAGTTTTTTTTCCCAAATGGAAACAGTTCACAAGGATAGGGCTGTGATCCGAATAAATTCTACCTAGATTCGTTACCCTAGTCTGAGGACGCAAAGAAACCCACTTATCATTCATAAACCCTCTATCAAGTTTTTCAATAATAATCCACACTCAACACTAACATATTAAGGGCCATATTAAGAACGGAAAAGCCTGGTAAAGTACTTATAGTACCTTTGTTGGGAACCCAATACTCGAGCAGTGAATAGCTTACTTAATTTGGTGCCATGTTCAGCATTTTGACGACTGTCTATAGAACTTCTGGACACCGAAACGGCACAAGGATAAAAATTTTGATGACTGTCCATAGAACTTCTGGACACTGAAACGCCACATGCATAAGTTTTATCTGATATTAAATTTAATATTTATTAATTATCGAGTTTATCCTCTTTGTCATTACAAAAGTGAAGGAAAATCCAATAGATATTATCTATTTCTACTCTTCAATGCACTTATCTTCTCTCATGTACTCATACACGACTCCTTTCTAGTATGTTTGATAATTTTGACATTCTCCCAAATAATGCCTTTCCCTGCCCAAGCTATATCCTAACGGAATTATTTTCCACATACTCTTTCACAAAAAACCAGCGATATTTGATATGTTTTATATTTTGCAAAGACAGATATATATCATCGATCATTTGGAATGGTATTGCCCTTCTGCAACAGTATGCTTATGTGAAATCAGTATACATGAGCACCCTACTAATTTGTAATCACTGTGTTGCTACAAAAGGCAACGAAAAGGTACATAAAGTTATGGAAGGAAAGCAATTTTATCTTCTTTTAATGTTGCTCATTCTTTCTATATACAGAAGGGGTTTTCGACCGGAGTTCAGTATAACAATCAGCATATCTTCACTTTGATGCTGATTGTTACGGGCATTTATGTGACATTCTTTCAAACCTGTATATCACAACAAGGGGAAGTGCATCCTTTGTTTGAAAAGGTTATTCCCAATCAGCATCGAAGAATCCCGCGTCCTTCATTTCTGAGTAGTACACATTCTCTAAATGCAAGTCATCCTCCTGCAATAAACACAAATCTTATTGTTATGATAAGAACCAGTTCCACAAAGGCGAGAAAAACTAAAGAGAGGACGAATACCTGGAAGAAATCAGCTAGAAAGGTCAAATATATCAGAGGAAGATAGAAAGCGTGATAGCAGACAGTTGTGAGGCTGTACATCCTGGGTAGAGGAAAATAAATCCAATGAGAATTACCTCAAATTGAATCTAGTAGACTCTAAGCTATGTTCACTGTGCTTAACTAAACAAGCAATGACGTACCACAATCCAAAGAGAGCCCCAGTCCCCAAAAGCCCACAAGCGAAAAGTGCTACTGCATTCAAGCCACACATCACCAAGATGTAGTTGTAGAATGCAGGTCTTGCTGCAGTTTGGGAAAAAAAAAAACAAGTAAAGCAATTATAAAATTCGAACAGATTTTTTTTTTAATGGAAGCATGAATAATGGGATTAGGCGAATAACGTACCAGGCAATCTCTCTCTCCATTTGGAATGGTGCGTGTACAATATAAAGCCGTAAGCCGTGGTCAACAATAGTTTGTGAATTAGCAGTAAACCCCATTTCGCCCTGTTTGTTGCTTGGTCAGTGTCTATAAACAGAGGAACTCCAAAGCCATATACGTATATTGCCTGCAAAGGAAACAGAGCAAACATATATATATATATTAGCAGTGTCAACATACTGTCATTTTGTACATGTTCAGTACAGAAACATCACAGGCAGTAATGGAACAGCATTTCATCCAAATACGAAGGGATGCAGAGATTGCAAATACGAGCAAAAGTAACTTCCAATTGCTTTTCCGTAGTTCAGAAACTCATTTACCACGTAAATAACTGATCTGACTACATCGTCACACGTTCTGATACTTGGTGACCTCTATCACATTCTGTCTACTTTAATCTAACCCCAAAACACTGAGGAGCAAACAAAGTGTCTTGATATTTTCTAATACAAATGCATAGCAAGTGCGTAATACAATGGTAACTTTATTTCTTAAAAAAAAAAACAAAAAAAAAAAAACAGTAAAAACTATGAGCCTGTTGCGTCTTTGATTAGTACAAAATATGCTTCGGGTACTAGACTATTAATCAGATAATCTAGTGATACTAATGAAACCTAGAAACTATTTACGTAAACCACATATACAGTAAATTTAGTCCAGATTCAGGGATGTGTAAATGGAATGATTGTGGCAGGTTTTGATGTACAAGAAGAAGTCATAGCACCAAATGGATAAGCAGGACTAGCTAACGCGCGATCGACACTGACCAAAATTGTGCTTCTTCGCTTAGTTATACATGATAATTGGCCTACATCAAAACTCATTGTAGGAGCAAGTCTATACAATCAGCTAAACGAACTACAAACTACAGTTTGATGCACAAGCTCGTCGTAAACTAGATCGAGGGGGAAACTAACCAAAGAATAGCTGGAGATGTATATATTGACTAAAAGAAATACCTTGAGGAGTATATCACCGCCAACAACAACGCCAGAGATCACAAAAGTGCGCGTTAAAGCTTCCAAGCTACTAGTATAGCTTCCTTGAAGTAGAAAAGTGACCAAACTAATTTCCAAGAACATCATCCCAGATGATGTAAACAACGATAAAAGGTTCCATCCAGATTCTTTCCCAGGAGTACATTCCCATGCCTGTGACATCATTATTCAAACATTTCAGTCACATTTGCAAACTAAAATCTATTAGAATAAACAAGGTCGTGTAGCATTTTGACCTAGTACTTGATAGGGTTATCGTAGAACTTATACAGCATAGCTGTTCAAAAATTTAGCTTATAGTTTCTTATTAAACTTATTTTGATGGAGTCCTGCTGACATAATTATATTTGTAGGATTGCTGGTTATTTGAAACCACTAATATATAAACCTATTACTGCCCAATGGTATTACAAAGCAGAGGATAACGTAAGACAAATTCTACTTCTTTAATTATTTTTTTAATGGCTGCAAACATTCTATTACATAGAAATCCAAAATTTGTATATTATGGGGGATAACAAAGGAACATTGCACACTTAATAGATGACAAACAAATTTTAAATTTCTAACGTTAACTTCAGAGCAAAATATTGTCGAAGGACACTAAGTAAGACAGACCATAGAAAACGTGGCAGTGACAACTGTTGCTTGCTTTTCTTAGAAGTGGCAAGTAACAAAGAGAAGCAGCAATTCTCACTTGCTATTTTTCCTATGATATGCCATACAGAGTCGTTTGTCTATATTTAGCTTCGAAACAAGACAGTAATCACATTGTGATTCTTAACATAAGAAACTAAAATTCCATCTGTCATCTATTAAACGTGCAATCGTGCATGCTCCTTTGTTATCATCTATAGCATCCAAACTTTATATCTCTATACAACAGAATTCATGCAACCATAAGTCAAATTAGAACTTTATTGCATGGTATCCTCAACTCTATAATATCATGGCACGGCATAACATGCCTTTTGTTAGTGATTTCAAATAATCTACAGGACTACCAGCCTCATAAATATAATCATGATGTCCACAATACAATTCCATGACAGAAGAAAGACAAACTAGTTTCAGGAATCACAAAACCAATAAGAAATCTTTAAAGCAAATCAGAACCCTAATTTCAACCTTGGTACATAAAATCTATCAAGAAGGAAGCGTGATTGTTGTTCTGATACACCTACTTATAAACCTTAGAACAAGTACACCATTGATAACGTATACCAGGAATCATTACCCTAAGTCCATTTTTCATCTCAACAGTACAATATCAAGAGTAATCATCATCATGAATATGAAACCCTAATTTTCAAAAAACTGCAAAACTGGTAGACAAGAAATAACATACCTGAAGAAAACACCAAGCAAGATTGAGAAAACTAACAAGCCATAGAAGTCCATAGTATGAAATCATAATATGAGATAGGCCATGAGAAAGTTTAATGAAGCTCTTTTTGGCTTGATAACCTAAGTAGACGATGAATATAACAGATGGAATAATCACAGCAAGATTACACCATAAACCATGACAATTAAAAAGCCAACCAGATAATAGCTTCCTATTTATATCCCCAAAATCCTCAACTGAAGAAGAAGATGATGAAGAATTAGAGGAAACTGGTGAGATCGTTTCTGCAATTTCTTCGAGTAATCTCATTATCTTTTACCCCTTAACCGAAACGCATAAGAAGAAACCCAGCCCGAATAATGAAGAACCCTCGCTAGAGATGGTAATAATGAAGTTATCGAATTAGAGATGCAACTGCTACTAAAAGTTATTTGGAGAAATGATTTAGTTTGATTATAAATTTTGGATTTTCTATTGTTCTTTTTGTTTGTTTTCACTATTTCCCCAAACAAAAGTACTACTCCTTCCCCCGATATATCCCTTCCTCCCCATTCCCCACTATAGGTGAAAAACCGGATGGTCTTCGGAATCGGATAGGTACAGTGGGTCTTGACTCCCTTGATAGACCGAGTTTTGTAACACCGCCCAGAAGTTGAAGCCCGGTGTAGTGTCGGGTTTTTGTGATGTTTAAATTATTGGCACATAAAGCACCATTTATAAAGGGAATATCAGTCTTACTAAGTGCTGATATCATTTCATCGATCCAACGGTCAGGATCGGTGGGATTATTTTGTCCTATATGAAACCATATCAGCACTTAGTAGAACTGGTATCCCCCTTTATAAATCATGACATAAAGGATTATTGATGAAAATAATGGTTCCCGAAGTAGTTTGACCATCTTTTATCCGAAAGTTAATCTCAAAATTCTTACCCCCTCCGTCCCTATTATAAAGGCGGAGTTGTAAAAATTTGTAGTTCCATTAGATAGGCAGATTTTCAATTCCAATATGGGTTTTTTCATATATTGCCCTTATTTATTATAGGTAGTTATCACCACAATTAAGTTAATGTTTCTAGTGTTGGAAATTGTAAATAGGAAAGGGAATGGAAATGTAGGAAATCAAAAAAAATTCTTATTCTAAGAAAAACTCACTTCTCTGCCTATATAATGGGGACGGAGGGAGTATTTTGTATTCACACCTCGAACTGATACTGTCAGAACATCGGGTAAAGTGATGGACACTCGCTGAAACACTTATTGAACATCGGGTAAAGTGATTGATCTCGAATTGTTGGTTGTAAAGTCGTATTCAGTAGAGGTCATATGGTTATATAACCATAAACACACAATAAAGAACAAAATAGTAAAAGATCAATCCCACTAGTGATTTAAAGAAATAAAGATAACCGAACTTTGTGAGTTAAGAGAACCAGCTGAAATGACAAAGGTACCAAATATACCACAATCTTTTTGATATCAACCTACACAGACACATCTTGTCAAGTGTTTTATTAACGTAAAAGTGTATTTATTTTAATTATAAAGACAAAGCAATATAACACGGAACCAAAAAAAATTACAGGACACATAAGATTTTTTTAGCGAGGAAAACTGCAAGGCAAAAACCCCTCGGGAACTAGTTCGGTTTTGCATACTCTCATAATTAAACCGATATTCAAATTGACTACCACAACCTTGTATGGTTGAGACCACGTAAACTACTCCTACTTACTCAGTTTCTTCAGTATCCTTGTACCTACAACCGATCTGGTTTACGTGCATAAATCCCAAGATAAAGTCCACTGTCTCAAGTCAATTCACCCGCTATAAAGACTTTAACAACTCAACTCCGTTGGATCGTATTTTCAAGCAGTAAAGGAATAATCTGTTTCAGTAATCTCTTTATAAATCAGAGATAAGATGAGTACAAAGGATCTTCAGTTTAATCAATATAAACTTCTTTGTCGGTCGCAGATCAACTAAGACAAAGACTATCGAAATAATCAATCTTAGTTTACAGACTATTAAAGCAATATCCCAAACGAGAAATAACTAGATAGATTTCTGATTTATACAACAAGCCTGATGTCTATCAAGATAAACTCTTGTTGGATCCCAGTCAATCAAGCATACAAGAAATATCACAAATATTATAACACCAAAAATAAAATCTTCTAGTCTTCAACTTCAAAGTACCTGCATAAATAATTTTATCCCCACTAATGGGCGATCACACAGAACTGAGTCTGTTAACAATGGATGATCACCAATCCTATCTTCAAATCTTGATTAATAAGATATATCTGAAATAGTTTATCCTTAAACTAGTTCGAGTGACCTTATATTAGAAGATCAAGATCACATAATAATAAAAAAAAAATAGATCTATCAAGGTTCAACTTCACCATTAGTCAATCAAATCAATAATCGAAAACTAAAATAACAATACAATTTAGTTACCCACCAACGGTACTACTAAAAGTTTCTTGATCCCAAAGAAGACTTTAAACGAATGCTACTTAAGATATTTAACCTGATTAGGATACTCTCTTATATCAATAAGTATGTGAAATATAACTAGTAGATTCTTATAAAAACGGTTAGGCAGTATGCCATGCGATGAGTTCGTAAAAATAAAATCTCCACTACTTATAGTGTAAATACCAAGGCTTATTTGGACAACAAGGAATTACAAATCCGAAAACACTAATGGTGGGTTTGGATGTAGAATTTCAAATGTGGAATTTATGGGTCCAGGGGATTTGGTAGAATTATGTTTCCCTTTGTATGTTTGGTTGCGCGAATCCTTGGAATCACGTTTCCTACGGGATTTAGTTTTCCAGCAAATCCTCCGTATGGAATCCGACCCCTCCCTCCTAAGATTTGCTGGGAAACTTATCAAGGGATTTATGGACCCACTTTTTTTAAACTTTAAATTCCATATATATGCAATTTTAATATTTGAGGGTAATGCCAAACGGCACAAAGACTTTAATAGAAGAAAACTTTATAAATCCTAGGAATTTTAATTGAGTTACCAAACACATAAGGAATTTACATAAATCCCAGAATTTGTAATCCCATGGGATTATAAATTCCTGAAAACGGTGAATTCTGCAAACAAACCCACCATAAAGATATTCAATAAACGTTTATTTCCGGTTTCATCAAAATTCCAACTATAGTCCAAAATTCATCACATACCGAAATCGCTCTTGGATAACAACTAATATTAGCTAGTACATAACATATACTTTACTAAGATATCAACAAGATATATGATATTTTATATGAAACAGAAAGCATATAATTCTAAATATCTAAAAGATACTAGGATATTTCAGTTCGGGAACTTGCCTTGAGCATCGAGGAAAATATTTGACCGCTAAGTAATTAAAATTTAGCACAATTCCAAGTACTATGTCGACATCTTATGAAAAATATTTTTTAACCAAATTACATTTTCGACAGCTACATAACCCCGAAGATAGTAACAAACCAAAAACACAAATATGGTTATATAGGATCAGTCATTTTAAAAATCCATAAGATCGGTCCTAGTAGAGATCCTTAGGATCGGTCGTAGTAGAGATCCTTGGGATAGGTCCTACTAGAGATCCTACCGAACCACTTTTCAACTACGAAACAAGTTTCGCAAGAGTACTTCTTTAAATATGTAACTAAACATAACTTCCAGGAACGGATTCAACCGGAAGTTAGCACACTAAATAATAACAGATTACCAATGAGTGTTATGTCGATTCTACGAAGTCCATGGATATACCATACTTCATATCTCCATATGCCAAAGTTGTACGAAGCAACTAATATATCTTTCTTTTACACTTTGACCAGTAAAATGATCAAGTCACTGATACTAGAGACAAGTAACAAACTTCATATGTTATGTTTTCAATATAAACTGATTCGAAAGAAAGGTAGATAGAAATGGAACAAGTCAACTCTGTGTTACTAACCTCGAATAGAAGGATGATGTGTTCGTTGTTGCCGATACGTCAACAGGTTCTTCGGAGTAACACAAGCGAGTATCAATATTCATATGTTCCAAATCAAACCCAACGAAGTTGAATCTAGTAATCAAATCAAGCAACTTCGAGTTTTGAAACTAAAATATGACAACCAAACTTGGTGTACCAACGCTTGGTAGGTTTAACCAAGAAATGTTGTAACACTGTCTATCTGAGTTGTTTGGGTTATCTATAAAACTAGAAAAATCCAGATCAATAAATCAATCTAAAGGACAGATCTAATACCATGAGCGTAACTCGACTTTGAAAACAATTCAGATCAACTAATATATTTAATAGTTATAAAACAAAGAATAAAAATTGACTAGGGCAAACAACATAGACTAGAAAGCTAAGGTCCAGCTACAGCAGGTCGAAAAACTAAGGTAAAAAAACCCAGGTCGAGAGACCAATGTCCAACGACAAACACTAAAAAGCCAAAATTAAACTTTAGCAGGTTGTGTGACTAAAAATACTACA
Source organism: Papaver somniferum (assembly GCF_003573695.1). Lineage (NCBI taxonomy): Eukaryota > Viridiplantae > Streptophyta > Magnoliopsida > Ranunculales > Papaveraceae > Papaver > Papaver somniferum. Next base: position 68,919,242 of record NC_039361.1, read on the forward strand.
CGTCCAAAGAAAAAAGTTAGACTTGGAAAAGTCAAGTGACTAAGCTTCAACTTTAACAAACTGAAAACTAAAGTAACTTCAGGTTGAGATCACTAAAGTCATCTCAGGTCAAACTGCTAAAATTAAAAGCCTAAAAGTTTAGCTGAGTCGTTAATTACATCTCAAAAGAGAAATTGTCAAAAACTTAAAATTATTATACAAAAAATCATATAATCGGAACAGATCTAAATTTGGATCTCAACTTAAAAAATTTCCTTGAAAATAAAAAGAAGGGAGTAGCCAAAATAGTGCGAATATATATATAAAGCATTCAGCTCTGAGAAACATTTAGCTGAAAAAAGTAAAATTTCATTAACCATAAAAAAATTACAAAAAATAGAAATACAAAAATTTCAATCTCAAATCTTTTCAGGATACTAATCTTTTGTAAAACACTGGGAGATTTCATTAGCTCCACCTGGACCCTCAATACCAGGAGAATTTGGAATAGCAACTTGATTTGAACTCTCGCCAATAACACATGAAGAAAATGGAGGAGCCTCGAATATAGCCAATTGGTCTTGAATATTCGTGAGATGCTCATTCAACTTGGAGATCTGATCTTTGAGAAGATTCTCATTAGATTCATACCCTATGCATCTAGAGCTTGGATCTTTAAAACCATCTAATTGATTAATTTAAGATACTCATAAACTGATGAAAAGTAACAGTTAAATAAATTGATTATAATCTTTCTCCGCTGGAGCATAATTGATTAATTTAAGATATTCATAAACTGATGCAGGAATGGGAAAAATAACCCACACCCAAGGTGAGATTCAGGGATTAATAGCTTGTCATCCCTGCAATCTTGAACATCAGAAACATTAATAAAGCAAGGTTCTGGCCAACGAACCCTAATTCCGAGACCAATTGAATATTATACATATTGAAAATAGTCTTGACCGGAGTTGGAATTGGATCAAAACCTTCGGCCATTCAAAAGAACTTTTTGAGAAAATTGAGAAATGAAAGGAAAACTTTTGAAGTTGCTTAAATTCTTAGAGCTTTAGAATAAAGAAGAAGAAAGATACTGTGAAATAATTTTACAGATTTGAGTAACCTTATACAAAGAAAGTGAAAATATGTGACTGTCTAAAACGGTTCACTATCCCCACTATCTTCACTCTCTTTTTTAACATTAATGACAATTGTAATGATAACCGACTATTACAGGTCATAAAGCCCAACATATATTAAAATAACTATAAACTTTCCAAAAAATGTCGAATGAACCAACCTAAATATTATAGCATAGCTCGGTTGAACACACCAAGCGTTGGTATGTCAAGTTTGGTTGTCATATTTCAGTATCAAAACTTATCTAGAGTCACTTGATTAAATGCTAGAGTCAACTTCGTTTAGGTTAGACTATAAAGTCTAGGAATGTTGAGAAATACAAGTATTACTCAGAAGACCTGAAGAATGAGAAGAATTAATGAATGCAACGAAGAAATCATCCTTCCACTTGAGGTTAGTGTTAGAGCATTTCTCGACCGAACTCGCAAGCGTTGCTATCTCAAGCTTGTTTGTAAAATTTAGTTGTCAAAACTATATGTCTTGATTTCTAGTCTACTTATAGCTAAAGTCTCGGACTAGCATAGTTAAGTGTAGTTGAGTTCCGGACTCCACCACAATCATCATATGAAGACGAAGAACTACTCAAGAAACCAGTGGAACTTCATCGACTAAAAGGTATGTGGATACCTGAACTTATCTATCACTCAAAAGTCTATCTACTTTATCTACTACTCTTGAGACCAAAGTCGTATAAGTGTGTAGATTTAAATTATACACATTTGCTATTTCGAGCGGAGTTTAACTCGCCTATCTATTTATCGAAATATGTGTTGGTAAGCTTTCACTTTAGCCAAGTTCATCTTTACTCGTGACGAAAGTCATGTTGACATTTCAATATCTTGAAAATCACTTTGATGAAAAATAGTTTATGAATAACAACTATATAACATCCTCTAAGAATGTTTCAGTGATTGAAGTGTAAAGTTGAGATTATGTAACCATCTTTGGATATAAGAATATATAGTGTGTTCGCACATTAGTGTATAAATCCATGAACCGGGAACCAAGTGTATGCATATGTGTGTGTACGAAATTGGTGAAGGAGACAGGTTAAATATACATACCCGTACACATACTGGCGGAAGTTCACGTCCGTGAATATCTGCTGAGTTTGGGAATTAACAAACTCTTAACCAGTCACCTTAAGTATGCGTACCCGTATGCATACTGACGGAAGTTTTCTACCCGAGAATTTATGCTGAGGTTGGAAACCAAAACCAACTCAAATCCGGTTGCTTAGGTACGCATACCCGTACGCATACTTAAGATGGTTACTTTATCAAATCGATCAGTTCATAAACTTAAACATTTAAATTACAAGGAATGCAATTTTTGCAAACCATGGCTATAATGTTCATGAATCGATTCAAGTGAATCAAACCGATTTTTGTTTTGTGTCTTCCAAAAGATCTAAGCAATTGAACAAACCTTTAACTAGTTCATTTGAGTCATTTGAACTAGTTGTGGTAAAGAAGAATAAGGTTGATATGGAAGTGCTCATATGACTAACCATTTGGTTAACTATTGTGAACCAACTAAGTGTACACGTTTAGGTACGGTTACTCAAACCTAAATGAATTATATTTCATTTGTGTATAACAAGCTAAGATTCGATCTAACGGTTGAAAGATATTAGCTTGAATCTAATCAGGTTTTCATCTAACGATGGATATTGAATGCTTTGTTACTAAGCTAACATTGATTGCAAACCCTGATTTGAAAACTATATAAAGGAGAACTCTAATAATTGGGAAACCTAATCCCCACACCTCTTGTGATACTAGTTGTGTTAGCTAGAGTCGATTCTCCTTTAACCTTAGGTTTCTTCTCGAGACCCTGTAGGTTAACGACTGAAAGACTTCATTGGGATTGTGAAGCCAGACAAGACTACTTTTCTTGTAGTTTTGTGATATGATCTTGTTGTATCTATCGTACGAGTACAATCGTAAGATTGGCTTGAAATTGATATCTCCGATAGGCAAGATAGAAAAGAAGTCACAAACATCTTTGTCTCATCGTTTGTGATTCTACAATATCTTGTTTCGCTAGTCGATTAAGATTATTGTGAGGTGATCGATGATTCTAGGTTGTTCTTCGAAAATATAAGTCCGGGTTATCGATTGGTTCCTGTTCACCTTGATTTATCAAAATACGGAACAAAACTCGTAGGTATTTCCGTTGGATACATATTTATCTATTATCGTAGAATTTTCTGCGTGATACATATTTGTTTATTAAAGTCTTCTACTTTGGGTCGTAGCAACTCTTAGTTGTAGGTGAGATCAGCTAAGGGATCAAGTTCGTAGTATCCTGCAGGGATCAGAGACGCAAGGAGCGCAATTGTACCTTGGATCAGTGTGAGATTGATTGGGGTTCAACTACAGTCCAGGCCGAAGTTAGTTTGTAGTAGGCTAGTGTCTGTAGCGGATTAACACAGTGTGTGTGAAAAAGCGAGGGTCTAACAACACCACCCAATATCTCGCTTAGCAATCTGTATGGACAAACTCCGAAATACTTTCTAGAGAATCAACTAGACAGTCAGACTCAATCTAGGTAAAAGTATCTCAAGAAGTTAATATCTCTCTCTTTTTTTGATTTACTCAAACTAATAGAAACCAGTGAGTCTTTAATCAAACACAAGGAATAACTTGGATGGTACCAAAGACCAATATCCAAGGATCAATCAATGACAATCAACAACCAAAGGTTGGATTATTCTAATTGATGATCTAAACGCACAACCGGTATTATTTCAATTATAAAGATAAAACAATATAATGCGGTAATTAAAATAACACAGACACCAGAAATTTTGTTAACGAGGAAACTGCAAATGCAGAAAAACCCCGGGACCTAGTCCAGATTGAACACACACTGTATTAAGCCGCTACTGACACTAGCCTACTCCAAGATAACTTTGGACTGGACTGTAGTTGAACCCCAATAAGTCTCCCACCGATCTAAGGTACAGTTGTACTCCCTACGCCTATGTTCCCAACAGGATATTGCGCGCTTGATTCCCTTAGCCGATCTCACCCACAACTAAGAGTTTCTACGACCCAAAATTGCAGGTTTTGACAATAAACAAATCTGTCTCACACAAACAAGTCTATCAAAGGATCAATCTGTCTCCCACAGATAAACCCTAAAGGTTTTGTTCCGTCTTTTGATAATAATCAAGGTGAACAGGAACCAATTGATAATTCAGTCTTATATTCCCGAAGAACAGTCTAGAGTTATCAATCACCTCACAACATTCTTAATCGTATGGTAGCGAAACAAGCTGTTGCGGAATCACAAACAATGAGACGAAGATGTTTGTGATTACTATTTATATCTTGCCTATCGGAGATATCAATCTGATTGTACTCGTACGATAGAAGATGCAAGATTAGATCACACAACTACGATAAAAGTAGTATTGGTCTGGCTTCACAATCCCAATGAAGTCTTTAAGTCATTAACCTGGTTTTAGAAGAAGAAAACCAAAGGTTAAAGGAGAAACGACTCTAGCACGCAAACTAGTATCACACGTAAGGTGTGGGGATTAGTTTTGCACAATACTAGATGTCTCCTTTATATTGTCTTTCAAATCAGGGTTTGCAATTAAGTTACCTTGGTAAAAAAGCAATCAATATCCACCGTTAGATGAAAACCTTATTCAGATTGAAGCTAATATTTCTCAACCGTTGGATCGAAAACTTACCTTGTTACACACACTTGAAAATGCACGTTTCTAGGTTTGTTAACCGTACCCAAACGTATGCACTTGTTGGTTCAATAATAGTTAACCAACAGGTTATCCATATGAGCATTTCATATCAACCATGTTCTTCTTCACCATAACTAGTTCAAATGACTTCAAATGAACTAGTTAGAGATTTGTTCAATTGCAAGGAAATCTTATGTACTACACAAGACACAATTGAAGCAAAGATTATTTGATTCACTTGAATCGGTTCATGAACTTTTATAGCCACGGTTTGCAAACTGCATTCCTTAGTCCTTTTATGTTTAAGTTCAGAAATCATCTTCAGATATATAACCTTCTCAAGTTCGCAGACTAGGTTCGCGGACTTAAGTTACCGGGCAGAGTTTACAAACTCTAGCAGAAATTCTTGGGAATGAGAACTTCGCCGGTTCGCGGACTGAGTTCGCGGACTTAGCTTCACGCAGGTAGTTTGTCAACTCCAACAGAAATTCTCGGGTTTGAGAACTTTGGCAGTTCGCGGACTTGGCTCTCGCCATTCTTCCGGTTCTCTTGATCAACAAAGTTCGCAAACTTTGGTTCAAGGAATAAGACTTATACATAAATGTGTTTCCACAACAATGCTTATATCCATCATTGGTTATGTAATCTAAACTCTCATTTCAATCATTGAACCATTCTTAGAGGATGTTATGTAGTTGTTACACCATTTCTCGTCAAAGAATTTTTCAAGATGATTGAAACATATCATGACTTTCATCACATGGTAAAGATAAACTTGATCGAAGCGAAAAGATTACCAACACATATTTCGAGATATAGATAGGCGAGGTATACTAGGATCGAAATACCAAATGTGTATAATCCAAGTCTATATATATGGCATACTACTTCTTGTCTCAAAGAGTAGGAGATAGAGTAGATATACTTTTGAGTGATACATAAGTTCAAGTCTTCACATACCTTTTTGTCGAGAAGTTCCACCGGTTCCTTGAGTAGTTCTTCTACTTTTATGATGAATCGCCATGAAGTCATTGAGCTCAACTACACTTTCTATCCTAGTCCGAGATTTAGCTATAATAGACTAGAAATCAAGACTTATAGTTTTGATCACTAACATTGACAAACATGCTTGAGATAACAACGCATGCGAGTTCGAAAGAGCAATGCTCTAACAATCTCCCCCTTTGTCAATTTTAGTGACAAAACTATCAATACATATGGAATACAAAAAAGATAAAGAAACTTTAGTAACTCCTATTCCACATGTCTAATCTTCAACATTCCTCGAAATCTTCGTCACTTCCAAGTACTCCAATGATCCCAAAGGTTGTAAGTTTAGCATCATCGCTGTTGAAGATCCGTAGCTATAACAATGAGAAAACATAGTTCTCGATCATTGTTATACAGTGTCATAGTATTATTACACAGCGTCAAAGTTCAATTGTATCACAACTTCAACAATAATAATATGGTGATATGTATCACTCCCCCTTAGTCAATACTCCATCTCACATGGAAACCATCCCCCCTTAAACAATGATCCGAAAACCATATGTATTTGTAGTGTGAACTACATATTAATTCTCCCCCTTTTTGTCAATAAAATTGGCAAAGGTACAAGAACGATATCATAATGAAATTTCCGAGAGAGACATTTTATGACAAAAGGAAAAAAATACATACCAACTAATTTAGATGCAATCATAAAGCCGAAGCTAAATGCATTCATCAAGGAGTTTAAAGATACAAGATAACCCCTCTAAAATTCCATAGCCACACACCCCTCAATATATGACCATTAAGCACAAGTTCAAAAGAACTCTCCCCCATTTGATGTCATTCCCGAAAGAACAACAAGAGCGACCTTAATTTCAAAAGAAAAGAAAGATTTGTATTGGACACCAAAAACCATAAGAATGATTTTCTATATCCAAAAACTCAATCAAATTAATCACAAGTAAACCCATGATTAATTTAATCGGAATACGCATTCAAATTAAACACAAAAAGTGATCAATTCAATTGATTATACTCAACATAAGAGAACTTATGGAGACACGAAAATACTCAACTAGATTAATTACAAGAGACCCCATAATTAATCTAATTGGAATACACAACCAAACTAATTACAAAAGTAATCAATTTAATTGTCAATTGTTTTGCTCGACATAAGAAAACTTATGGAGCAATAACTAAATAACCAAACCAGATGATTAATTTAGTTCAATATGTTCGACATAACATACCTCATGGAACACCAACTAAGATAAAAAATCAACTTGGTTGTATAGTGCTCAACATAAGATACATTACGAAGCCTCGCAGTAATACATAAAATATGGATCAGGGATGATCAATACTGCGGAATACACAAGGATTCATTCTATCTTCAATCACTATTTGCATAACGATATTAATAGACATAATCCTTGAAAACAAAAGATTTTAACCTATCTTCCATCAAATAATTGACAATATAGGCTTAACTTTTGTATTTGTCAAAAGTACATTCATTCTTTTACCAGTACGTGAATACCGAACACGAATGACTTTACTTTTGACAAAGTATGGGACAAACATAGTTCACGGACGTAAACACCAATCCCATAAAAATTTGCAATATAAAAAATCATAAAGATTAATACTGCAAAAACATCATCCTCCAAATATTTTTAGAATTTAAACCAATAAACCTAAAAGAAAGAACAAGAAGATGAAAAATAATAGCTATGTGTAGTCACAATCATTGCTATTCAAAGCACTAGTTATTCTTCCAACTAAACCAAAAAGAAGACATACTAGGCAACAATATGAACACGAATTTCTCATATTCTTCCTCATCGGAGATACTCCAAGATGCTTGAATTGCGTTCAAATCTTCCTTGAGCTCGGGAAACTTTGTTGCAACCAAAGACAATTGTTCTTGGACACACTTCACCCTTGAATCAACCTTACACACACCTTTATGAATTTTTTGAAGAAGGCTCACGGTGATGGGGTCACTGAAATCAAGAGAAGCGATTCTTTGTCGCTTGCAATCATTTTCCCTTATGCGCCTGAAGGTACACGGACGAGCTGGTTTGGGAACCCCAAGACAGTTGCCAATTGAATCAAACCCACGATCACGACAGATTTGACTAATCAAGCAAGGATAACCTAACGTCTTGACGGGTGAAGTCATCGAAATCATTTGAAAGATAATGAAACCACAAATATCGAGTCTTGGAATATCCGGCTCAAGGAAATAGACCAATTCCGCAAACTCATGACTCCACCAAGAATTTTCAATTGTGGAGGGACAAATATTGGGAATACCAAGTTTTCCAAAAACCAATAAAGCAATACTAAGATCATTAGTAGGGAACTTTCCTTGACTCAAAACAACCTTCTTGCCACAAATTCCAATTGAGATATCACCATACGACGGACGTTCATGACTTGGTCTAGGAAGCCGACGTTCCTCAACGGTATTTTGGTAACCCTTGAAATTAATTCTCTATCAACAAGAAACCTTTCTCTACCAATCATGGATTTGAATTCCATCTTGTTGTAATCAACAACATGAATGTTGGCATATAAAATATTTGTGAGAGAATCAATTCCTTCACCAAGATCATCAAAAATATTTCCAAGCTTGAATTTTTTAAAGCAATCCAAACCCTCTTCATGCCTACTGGAGAAATCCAATCTCTTTTCTAGAATGAACCCTTTTGAGGCAATCTTATCAGACACCCTATCACAAGACTCATTCACAAATCTAATTTTAGGAGAATTCAATCTGGGGAAATTTGAGCTTTTTGAACACCTATTTGAGCTTTTAGAATTCATCATAGATCTAGAAATAAGCAAGGATCAAGAGGAAAATACTTACTTTAAGTGAGCCTTGAAAACCCTTCCTTTTGATTTCTCCAAAGAAGCTTTAATGGAGGAAAACAGTAAAACCCTAGAGGTTCACGTACGCGGACTGTTTGAGAAGATGAAGACGTCCGCGAACTTCTTTTATATAGCCTACATGGGATTTGACCCGTGCACGAACCGTGACCCATTTGAGGGTACAAACAACAAAAGAAAAAGTACCTTCTGAAAAGCTCTTATCACAAAAACATAAGAAAAAAGAGATTAAAACAACCCCATTTCAAGTTATATACAAATGGGGTAGAGCCAATCCTGAAATCAGGTGTTGGAAACTGCATAGAATTTCCCGTGCAATTTTTCTGGTTGATATTTGTACCCAGAGTCAGGAGTATAATCGTAATGATAATACTTAGAGTCGTGTGGGTTCTTTTTCTTATGACAAAGAGATGACCTTTTCTGACAAATGGTTCCTCTGCCTAATTCATAAGAATTCTTTTTATCGGCTTAACATGAATCGGTGTTGAGAATGGTTTGTGCATTATTAGAAAATGATTTGACAGGCACAAAAATCTTGTCAGAGCGATTCAAATTCTCTATGGAATTAAGCTTTTATAAGAATTGCAAAACACTTTCAAACGCTCTAAACATCTCCTTGTCAATGGAACTTTTATGGTAGTATTCCTCAAAGAGATTAAGAGTAATTCTTGTGAGAGTCCATACCCTTGAGCGTTGACCATGTTTTTTTCGACAATTCTTTTTATTCTTTTCCTTAGATCGTTTCTTCACATCTAGATTTTCTGACATGCTCGTGCTTCCATAGGAATGAAGTGTGATAATCTCTGAACAACCTTTAAGGAACTCTGGTGTGCGTTACAGATGCTATGAGCAAGCCTCCCAAAAATATTTCCCATAGACTTTTGAGGTAGCAATGCATGCGAGTTCGACCGAGTAATGCTCTAAAAATTTCCCCCTTTGTCAATTTTAGTGGCAAAACTATCAATACATATGGATTACAAAAAAGATAAAACTTTGTAACTTCTCTTCCACCTGCTTGATCTCCTTGGTGCTTCAACATTGCTCGAAATCTTCGTCACTTCCAAGTACTCCAATGATTCCAAAGGTTGTAAGTTTAGTATCATCGTTGTCGAAGTTACGTAGCCATAACAATGAGAAAACAAAAGCTCTCGATCATTGTTATACAATGTCATAGTATTATTACACAACATCAAAGTTCTCATATCAAAACTTCTCCAACAATACTATGGTGATATGTATCACTCCCCCTTAGTCAATACTTCGTCTCAACACGAAAACCACTCCCCCTTACATAATGATCCGAAAACCATATGTATTTGTAGTGTGAACCACATATTAATTCTCCCCCTTTTTGTCAATATAATTGGCAAAGGTACGAAAACGGGATCTTAATGAAATTCTCATGGAGACACTTCAAGACCAAAGAAAAGTACATATCAACTTTGTTTTGATGCAATCATAAATCCGAAGCTAAATGCATTCATCACGGAGTTTATAAAGATACAAGATAACTCCTCAAATATTCCACAACCGCACTCCCCACAAAGATATGGAAATTAAGAACAAGTTCAAAAGAACTCTCCCCCATTTGATGTCATTCCCGAATGAACAACAAGAGCGACCTTACTTTTACAAGAAAAAAAGGATTTTTTTGGACACCAACAACCAAAAAATGATTTTGTCATCCAAAAATTCACAATCAAATTAACCACAAGAGAACCCATGATTAATTTAATCGGAATACACAACCAAAATAATCACAAACGAATATATGATTAGTTTAGTTGGAAATGCTCGCACAAGAAGACTTATGGAGCCACATAGTATATACATAATATATGGATTAGAGAAGATCAATACTGAGGAATATACAAGGATTCATTCTATTTTCCATCACTATTTGCATAACAACATACAATAGACATAATCCTTGTTTGTCAAAAGTTCATTCATTCTTTTATCAATACATGCATGTCGATATATAAACGAGATAACTTTTGACATCGTATGGGAAATAATAGTTCACGGACGCAAACACACATATCCCATAGTATATTGCAATATATAAAACCACAAAGATTAGTACTGCAATCATCATCTTCCAAAATAATTTTTTAGAATTTAAACTGTTAGAGCATTGCTTGGTCGAACTCGCATGCGTTGTTATCTCAATCATGTTTGTCAATGTTAGTGATCAAAACTATAAGTCTTGATTTCTAGTCTACTATAGTTAAGTCTCGGACTAGGATAGAAAGTGTAGTTGAGCTCAAGGACTTTATGGCGGTTCATCGTACAAGAAGAAGAACTACTCAAGGAACCGGTGGAACTTCTCGAAAAAAAGGTATGTGAAGACTTGAACTTATCTGTCACTCAAAAGTCTATCTACTCTATCTCCTACTTCTTGAGACAAAAAGTCGCATGCTATATATAGACTTAGATTATACACATTTGGTATTTCGAGCCGAATATACCTCGCCTATCTATATCTCGAAATATGTGTTGGTAAGCGTTTCGCTTCGACCATGTTTATCTTTACCTAGTGACGAAAGTCATGATATGTTTCAATCACTTTGAAAATTGCTTTGACGTGAAATGGTATAACAACTATATAACGTCCTTTAAGAATATTTCAATGGTTGGAATGAGAGTTTAGATTACATAGCCAATTATGGACATAAGTATTGTTGTGGAAACACATATGTGCATAAGTCCTATCCCTTGAACCAAAGTTTGTGAACTTTGTTGATCAAGAGAAACCGGAAGAATGGATTGTTGCCAAGTCCGCGAACTCAGTCCGCGAATTTCCGAACTTCTCATACCGAGAAATTCTGCTGGAGTTAACAAACTTGTTGCGTAAGTACCAGTCCGCGAACCCAGTCTGCGAACCGGCAGAAAGTCTTTGCCGAGATTTTCTGCTGGAGTTTTTAAACTCTGCCCAGTTGCTTAAGTCCGTGAACCTAGTGTGCGAACTTAAGAAGGTTATGTATCTGAAGATGATTTCTGAACTTAAACTTATAAATACGAAGGAATGAAATTTATAAATTGTGGCTATAAAGTTCATGAACCGATTCGAGTGAATCAAATCATCTTTGTTTCAATTGTGTCTTGTGTAATACATAAGATTTCCTTGCAATTGAACAACTCTCTAACTAGTTTATTTGAGTCATTTGAACTAGTTATGGTGAAGAAGAATATGGTTGGTATGAAATGCTCATATGGCTAACCTTTTGGTTAACTATTGTTGAACCAACAATGTACACGTTTGGGTACGGTTAACAAACCTAGAAGCGTGCATTTCATTTTTGTATAACAAGCTAAGTTTTCGATCTAATGGTTGAGAAATATTAGATTGAATCTAAATCAGGTTTTCATCTAACGGTGGATATTGTTTGCTTTGTGACCAAGGCGAAACCCTGATTTGAAAGACTATATAAGAGGACATCTAGCAACTCTGCGAAACTAATCCCCACGCTCACCTGTGATACTAGTTTGCGTGCTAGAGTCGTTTCTCCTTTAACCTTTGGTTTTCTTCTTCTAAAACCAGGTTAACGACTTAAAGACTTCATCAGGATCGTGAAGCTAGAGCGACACTACTTTTATCGTAGTTGTGTGATCTGATCTTGCATCTTCTATCGTACGAGTACAGTCAGATTGTTTGGCTTGAGATTAATCACAAACATCTTCTATCGTACGAGTAATCACAAACATCTTCGTCCCGTTTTTTGTGATTCCGCAACATCTTGTTTCACTACCATAAGATTAAGAGTGTTGTGAGGTGATTAATTTATCTAGGCTGTTCTTCAGGAATATAAGACCGGATTATCAATTGGTTCTTGTTCACCTTGATTATTATCAAAAGACGGAACAAAAACTTTAGGGTTTTTCTGTGGGAGACAGATTGATCCTTTGATAGACTTGACTGTGGGATACAAATTTGTTTATTGTCAAAGCCTGCGATTTTGGGTCGTAGCAACTCTTAGTTGTGGGTGAGATAAGCTAAGGGAATCAAGTGCGCAGTATCCTGCTGGGATCAGAGGTGTAGGGAGTACAACTATACCTTGGATCAGTGGTAGAATGATTGGGGTTCAACTACAGTCCAATCCGAAGTTAGCCTGGAGTAGGCTATTGTTTGTAGCGGCTTAATACAGTGTGTGTTCAATCTGGACTAGGTCCCAGGGTTTTTCTTCATTTGCGGTTTCCTCGTTATCAAAATTTCTGGTGTTTGTGTTACTTCAGTTTCCGCATTATATTGTTTTATCTTTATAATTGAAATAATACAGGTTGTGCGTTTGATCATCAATTAGAGTAATCCAACCTTTGGTTGTTGATTGTCATAGATTGATCCTTGGATATTGGTCTTTGGTACCATCCAAGTTATTCCTTGTATTTGATTAGTACTCGCAGTTTCTGTTTGAGGAAATCAAATCAAGAGAGAGAGATATAAACTCGTTGATGTACTTTTAATTGATTGAGTCTTGTTGATTCTCTTAAAAGTATATTTGAGTTTGTCCATACATATTGCTAAGCGAAATATTGGGTGGTGTTTTTAGACCCCCGCTTTTTCAATTAGTATCAGAGCAGGCAAACACGTTCAAGACCTTACAAGTCTGTGTTTGTAGCGATCTGACTCTATGGACAGAGGTGCTATTTTTATTAACGTACCACCAATCTTCGATGGCTCTAATTACTTATGGTGGAAAATTTCTATGCGAGCTTTTCTTCAAGCGCGTGATTTTCAATCATGGGTATATGTTTTTAATGGCTATGATGCTCCCATTGTGGCAGTTGGAGATGTTCCCAAGAATATTGGTGAATATAATCCTGCCGAGATACTTGCTGCAAAGCAAAATTCCGACGGTTTGAATACCATCATACATGCCATTACCCAAAACCGTCAGCACCATGTATCAAATTGCACTAGGTCTAAAGATGCTTGGGATATCTTAGAAACCATATTTGAAGGAAACTCCAGTGAAAAAGGAAGCTAGGATTCAAAACCTTAATTCCGCTTGGGAGAACCTTCGTATGGCAGATGAAGATACATTTGATGAGTTTAATCACAGTCACATAGTGTCTGAAATTGTTAATGCATCTTTTGCATTGGGTAAGACTATTCATGAAAAGGACATTATGATGAAAATTCTCAGATTGCTGCCATCTAGATAAGAGTCTAAGAAGCATGCCATCGTTGAGGGAAATAACCTTGATAATCTTTCCAGAAATACATTGGTTGGAAAGCTAAAGATATTTGATCATGAGCATACATACAAAATCGGAAAGGATGTTGCCTTTAAAGCACAGAAGAACACTAAGTTACTTGATAAAAGTAAAAGTGTTTATGTCTCTGAGGATGATCAATCTGAGGGTGATTTTTCGAATGAAGATCTTGACAAATCAGTCTCCTTGATCACAAAACAGTTTAGGGATCTTCTATTGAAGAGAAGTAAACGGTTTTCAAGAGACAAACCTAGGTCGTCAGATAAAACTCACAATCCTATTCCTCCTAAAAACAAGGATGTTGGCAAGGATATGCCACAGTGCTTTAAGTGTAAAGGTTTTTGTCATTTTGCAAACGAGTGCCCAAATTGTAGAAATACACTGGGAACAAAGGTCTTGTTGTAACACTTGATGAGATGTCTGAGATCTATGATTCTGATAAAGATAGGAAATCAAGTGTTGGTCTTCTATGTGAAAACATTGATTTTGATAATTGTAGCAATACATATATCAACCTTGATGGTTTCGGTGAAGAATAGAATCCAATCAAGCTGGAAGAATCAATTGACCCATCCTTTGGAAACTCTAGTTGTAATGTTTCAGGATCTACTATGTGTCTGGATGCTTTCACACCACAGATGCCTGAATACTATCCAAGTTTGACGTGCTCGTTTTGTTCTCAGAAGGGTCATGAACTATCAAGATGTTACAAGTACAAACATCAAGTGAGGCACGCCAAAAAACTTCAACTAAGATCAAATCAATTGGCAACGAAGCTTAAACTTGCTCAGAAGACTGCTGAGGTATGTAGGATTTTATCTTCGTCTAAGAAGTTGGTTTCCAAAGACAAAATAAGACCATTAGAAAAGAAGGTATGGTCAAATCGCTTTGATAGACAGAAGCCTGAGGATTCCTCTCAAGAGGAAAATGGTGCAAAAATTGTTGTTCACCACAACACAAATTAATTGTGTTGGTTGGTAAATCTTGTCTCATGTGCCTGATCAAAAAGAGATAAGATTGTGTACCGCTCAGGCTTTAGGAAAAGTTTTTTCTCTTAGGATTGTTTTTCCTGCCTATCAAATAAAGTAAAGGGTTATTATCGAGAATTCTACTCTTTATAGGGTTTAGAATTGGGCGTCCACGAACCTGTTTAAAGGTTGCGAACCCTACATTCTTTTTTCCTCTCTGATATATTTTATATCTTAAGACTGCTTGATGAGATTGTGAATTCCACTCACAAAAACCAGTTGTTTATAACTGTTCTCTAAGCATCATGTCTTTGGATAGAAAAGATGTCAATATGATTGTTAAGCCATCAATCAAGGAAAAAGAGAAATCTCCAGTAACTCCTTCCTTGAAAAGAAATAGGAGGAACACAAGAAAGCCAAGGGAAACACAAACTTATAGGGTTTGAGGTGTTTGAATGCTCTGATACCAATTGAAAAAGCGGGGGTCTAACAACACCACCCAATATTTTGCTTGGCAATCTGTATGGACTAACTCCGAAATTCTTTCTAGAGAATCAACTAGACAGTCAGACTTAATCTAGGTAAAAGTGACTCAAGGAGTTAATATCTCTCTCTTGTTTTGATTTACTCAAAATAATAGAAATCAATGAGTCTTTAATCAAACACAAGCAATAACTTGGATGGTACCAAAGACCAATATCCAAGGATCAATCAATGAGAATCAACAACCAAAGGTTAGATTATTCTAATTGATGATCTAAACGCACAACCTGTATTATTTCAATTATAAAGATAAAACAATATAATGCGGAAACTGAAATAACACAGACACCAGAAATTTTGTTAACGAGGAAACCGCAAATGCAGAAAAACCCCGGGACCTAGTCCAGATTGAACACACACTGTATTAAGCCACTACAGACACTAGACTACTCCAAGCTAACTTCGGACTGGACTGTAGTTGAACCCCAATCAGTCTCCCACCGATCCAAGGTACAATTGTACTCCCTACGCCTCTGATCCCAGCAGGATACTGCGCACTTGATTCCCTTAGCTGATCTCACCCACAACTAAGAGTTGCTACGACCCTAAATCGCAAGCTTTGACAATAAACAAATTTGTCTCACACAGACAAGTCTATCAAAGGATCAATCTGTCTCCCACAGATAAACCCAAAAGGTTTTCTTCCGTCTTTTGATAATAATCAAGGTGAACATGAACCAATTGATAATCCTGTCTTGTATTCCCAGAGAACAGCCTAGAGTCATCAATCACCTCACAACAGTCTTAATCGTATGGTAGCGAAACAAGATGTTGCGGAATCACAAACAATGAGACGAAGATGTTTGTGATTACTTTTTATATCTTGCCTATCGGAGATATCAATATCAAGCCAATCAATCTGATTGTACTCGTACGATAGAAGATGCAAGATCAGATCACACAACTACGATAAAAGTAGTATCGGTCTGGCTTCACAATCCCAATGAAGTATTTAAGTCGTTAACATGGTTTTAGAAGAAGAAAATCAAAGTTTAAAGGAGAACGACTCTAGCACGCTGTTTATGGGTGAAAACTGTTTCTGCTGGTTTTGGTAAATTTTGGTGTGTGCAGATGAGAAACGAATCTAAACCCTAAACAAATGCACTGCACGGGAGTGCTTTTGATTTGAAAGATCAATGTATATAATTCTGTCCTAAACCAAGAAATGGCCGTTTAGACTTGCTTCGGTCAGAAAGTGAAGGAGATGGGGTTGATCTTAGGGAGGGAAGTGAAGAAGGTGTTGAGATTGTGAAGGTGTTGGCTATCTATGACTTGTATCAGAATGTTGAACCTTCCTGCACAATGTAAGCTATCAGTTCTGGGTGTTTTCTTGATACTGTGACAACACTTGGTTTTTCTGTCTTTGTTCGTGTTGTTTGGAAATAGGCGAAGGACCTATTTATACAAGTCATTGAGCGCAAACCCTCATCTCGTAGGAAGTGGAGGAAGTTGAGTGATGGAGTAGGGGGTCGTGTAGGTGATTGCACGATCACGTCTTAGCCCACTTCCCTCATCATCTTAACCGTTCATGCCTCCTGACACGTTCTTATATATGGGCGCGTTGCACGCCGCAAGCTGTAAAACGCCAGACCAATATCTCAGTAAGTATCCCCCAGTTTCTGACATGTTTGATGTCTCGAGTAAGTTGGACGAGTTATGGGACCCGCAGGAAATAGCACGTGATGCTATTAGGTTAAATAACTAAGTTATTTAAGAAATCGATATTCATAAAATATTGTGTATCTTCTATGCATGTAATGCATTGAATATGATCAATATGTATGAAGCATCGTTGTTTTAAAGCTTAATAGAGTAAGTCACGGATTAAGCGTCTTAAAATAGCAGCATGTTCAGACATCTTCAAGGGATCGTTTGAAGGCCGCATGGGCGGGCCATCCCTTGGTCGATCACTCCCTGTAGTAGAGTGACGGACGGTGATCACCAAGGTGCCTCATTGGATGCTTAACTCTTAGCCTAGGCTGTCCGACCAAGCTGGCAAAGTTGGACGGACGAGATGATCTGCGGCACATGTTTGCGACCGTTGGTGGATTTTAGGGTTTTAAAGAGGTGCACAAGCATCACTCTTTAACTTGACCGAAATCAAACATGGACAAAGTTTTTGGTGGGACCAACCGGGAATGCGTGTAGACGGCTTTCCGGTGTAAAGTCCATGCCACCCTGTCTCGCGGAGGTGCGATCTAAGCCACTCAATTTGTATGGCAAAGGTGAGTGGTCGTGATCGATTTGCGACAGAAATCCTTTGCCGCAAAGGATTTTAGGGGGCCACGGCATGCCATCTTTGGGCGCGTGTTTCGAGGCGCCTGGCCATGGTCCACCTTGGACGGCCGGTTACATGAGCAAGTGGTCCCACGGTGATCATGTTGATGCTCTTCGGACCTCCTTAGTCTATATCTATACCCTCCATCTGAGCTGGCGAAGATTGATGGTCATGATCAAATTGCAACATATATGTAATGCCACAAACCCTAATTAGGGATTTGGAACAGTCACGCGTGCGCAACTTTGGCCAAATGGTTTGGCAGGCTATCCTCCTTTGGGGAGACCGACCATGCGGGGACCATGTTGGGCCGACGGTGAACTTAGTGTTCCTTCCCGATGGTCCTAGGAGTGATCTAAGCCATCCAAACATGTTGGCGAAGTTGGATGGTTGTGATCGATTTAATCCTCTAGTGGGATTTTCGCGACCCTTTAAGCATCACGTCAGCCATACTTCGAGCAAGCCTTCATTGATCTATGGCTAGGTCGTGAGAAAAACGATCAGGTGGGTGAGGAGTGGGCCCGTTAATGTGTGCATTAGCGCTTCACTGATCAATCCGTCCAACCAGGATGGTGAAGTTGGATGATCATGATGATTTTAAGAATGCTTTGAGCGGTCTTGCTCGTTTGAGCCTTCCCTAAAGCAACGCGTCCATCCCTCTTTGGGGACGGCGTTTGACTGGCGTTAGGGGTATAGCGTGGTGTTCGACCGGCTAAGGCATAGGCGGGCCCGCCGGTAAACATCACGGTGATTGACTGCTCCTGTTAGGGTTCGTCTAGGCTAGTTAAATTATGCGGCCAACTTGCGTGGCCGCGATCGTTTCTGAGACTGACATGGACAGTCCAGATTTCCCTTAGGGAATTAAACATGCTCAATCGGGCTAATATAAGTGCACCGACACAGGGTCCTCTTGGTTAGAGAATGGTATGGCCTGCGGGTATTTCGTGCATACCTCACTATTGACAATTGGAGATTCGTGTTACTCTGTTGAGAGTAAACACTCAGTCGTCATGCCGTACCAATAACGAGAGTCATGCTAATAACAACACGGGAAATACAAGGCAACTCATGCATTAATTAATAATGCTATAAATACACAAAATATTTGGGATTGTTGCTACAAGCACCATTCTGGGTGAATTTTGTATATTTATTGAATTACTTCAAATAAATAAAACGAGAGGTTTTTTGCGCTCATCGCTTATCAAATGGCTTTAGCCTTTGCAGGATGTCGGCACATTATTTTTGGTTTTACAATTTTATCCCTGAACTAAAATCCACCTTCAACATTAAGTCCCCTGCCTAGCACATGATGGTTGCACTATTGTGGGGTAGGCATTAGATAGTGACAAATAAAGATAAAAATTATGAGACAAAGTTAGATGTTACCAGGAGAGATGGGTCATCCTGTCCTTGGAACATGACATGTTCAAGAGGCGTCCAGGTAGTCGTTCCCCTAGCATGATGTCGGTTTATGTCATAATCCTCGACTATGATGTGGACGAGCCCTATCATGAGGAATATCCTTAAAAGGATGCTGATGCAATTTCTGAAAAGATGTTGAAGCATCTCCCAAAGAGAACGTTGATGTAGCTTCCGGAATGCGTGTTGAAGCGGCTTCTAGAGAGAGTGTTGAAGCGGCTTCCTCTGAAGAGAGCATTGAAGAGGCTTCCTTTGAAGAAATCACTGAAAAGGTTTCTTTTGGAGAGAGCGTTGAAGCGGCTTCCTCTGAAGAGCGTTGAAGCGGCTTCTTCTTAAGTTTAATTTTCCCTTGCGAATTACATGCTCCTTGATTGACCATCTCTCTTGTGTTGAAGAAGTCCTTGACTCTGTCCGTAGTGGTTGTTGCTATGGTGAATCTCAGGCACTGGTATCGACAAACGAACAACGCTTCTTCGCAGAAGCTGTGATCAGAAGAGACTGGAAGGAAGAGGCGTGATAGCTACGGGCACTAACTTGGCAGTCTTCATATAGTGGTAGAGCTGGTCTTGTTATTAAAGGGAGGAGCTAATGATGGAATCAATATCTCCCTTGATGTTGCCTCATGGAATGAAAAAAAAAGGGAGACAGTCCCTTGCCCACGAGCATCCATTGAGCCTTCGACTTGATAGACGTTGTCACGCTGGGTTCATGAGGTCGTCCTTATGTCTGTGTTGCGTTTCATATACGTCAAGGAATATCACTGGTCTTTGACAATACGTCTGCTCTCTTGAGTATATCCTCGTCTTTGGACATCTTGGAATCATAATGATTCCGTGCTTGCATCACTCTAAATTCACCATCTTTGAGATGGGCAGTGCTAAGCAGTCCCCAGTCACACTCCTTTGCCATTATTATCTTTGGATCGTGTGTTTGAGGAGTAGGGAAGTTCCTTCATGCGAATGACTTAACTAATAGGTTCTGCAAATATGATGAAGCTCTTGACATGGAGATTCTGTATGTACCTCTTAAGTCCCAGGTGCAATCTCCTTTGACGCAACTACTTCTCCTACGGGAGACGAAATTCTGAAAGCGTCTCTCGTTGATGTTGCTGTCGTCGATCCAGGTATGGAATATCTTGGACGTTGTTTCATCATTTTGGAAGTTGTACATGTGGTACTGGAGTTGGAGTTGGCGATTTTGGACGTGCAGGATGTTGTATCTCGGTGGCTTTCCTCTTGCTGCTTCAGCGAAACTGCTTATGGAAGGCTGAAGGTTGTATTGCCTGTTGGTGAGATGTATGCTTCCACGAACATCATGAGGCTCTCTTTTACTGGCAGGCCTGGTTCTTTCTAGAAGGGCAGATGCTGTTGTAGATGAGCGTTCAACATCTCCACGAAGTCCAGAGGATGATCAAAAGCGCAGATTCTCCAACATAGCACGATATACATGCACCATCGCCTGACAGAGTAATTCGCCCGGATTTTTTCTCGACATGATGCGCGTACATCGTTATCTTCTTTAGGATGCTCCCTTGAGGTGTCGGCTTCAGTAGATCTGAAGATGTCCCGCGCTCTCTCTCGTCCAGGATGACATAATAGGCGAACCCTTTATGATGATTTGGAGATGACAATATTCGTTGAATCTTCCGAAACGCTTCCTTGCCCATGAAGCCTTGGAGTTCTTTCACAGTTCGCGGAGGCGGCATTGTGAGGATAGCTTGGGTCTTGGATGGGTCCACTTTGATTCCCTCAGCAGTCACCTGGAATCCCAGAAATTTGCCTGAAGAAATGCCGAAAGCGCATTTCAAAGGATTCATCTTCAACTTGTATTCACGAAACTCGAACACTTGTCGTAAGACTCCTACATAGGCCTCCCGAGCTTTTAATTTGACTACTATATCATCCACGTAGTCTTCAACTTGCTTATGCATCATGTCGTGGAAGATTGCCGTCATAGCGCGTTGATACGTTGCAACGGTATTATTTAAACTAAATGGCATTACAATATAATAAAAATTTCCGAGAGGAGTTCAAAAAGCTGTCTTACTCGCGTCATGCTCATACACCCTTGTCTGATTGTAGCCGCTATATCCATCCATGAAGGAGAACACGCCGTGTCCGCTGGTGGCATCCAATAACATGTCGATGTTAGGTAGAGGAAAATCATCTTTGGGGCAGTATCTGTTCAAGACTCTGAAATCCACGCAACACCTGATCTATCCATTATTCTTTTTACCGGAAACACATTAGCCAACCAGGTTGGATGATGAATGGGTTTGATGAGCAGCTAGCAACTTCTGAATCTCATCCTTGATTTGCTCTTTTACCTCGTGTATGAACTGCCTCGGAGACTGTTTAACCGGATTGGATCCAGGTATGACATGTAGATGATGGGTGACCAATTATTCATCTAAACCGTGCATTTATTCATATGTCCAAGCGAATATGTCCTGGTACTCTTTGAGAAGTTCCACGAGCTTCGTGCGTTCATCTGTACACAAGGTTGAGCTGATGGAGATAGGCCTAGGAGATTCCTCATTCCCGGTGTAACGACTTCGATCTCATAAGTTATGGAGTTGGTGCCATCTTGAAGCTGTCGAGCATCTAGCACTTCTTCTTGTGGCCCCTCGTTGTTGTAGCATTCCGTTGGGCGGAGACACTGGGTAACAGTCTCCCCTGCTAATTGCTAACAGCGGTGTCGGTACACGGTTCTCCCTTTCTGGTCACGGCTTGCCAAAAAAGTCTGTTCCCTCTTAGTGTGAGCGTGGGTCGCGGCTTCACATGATAAGGAAGAATTGGGACGCCTTGTCAGCAAAGATGCATCATGGGGCTTATCCTGCAATGATGCAAGTCGGTCTTCCTCCTGGATTGACGCCCACATGAGGACTGAGATGCAATGAACTTTGTCTGATTCTTCGCGCGGAGCTTCTCTTGGTTTAAACAATTCCACGGGTTCAAACCCTAAACAAATGCACTACACGGGAGTGCTTTTAGGTTCGAGAAATCAATCTGTAAGACTCTGGCCTAAACCAAGAAATGGACGTTATAGATTCAATTCGGTCACAAGGTGAAGGAGAAGGTTGATCTTAGGGAGGGAAGCGAAGAAGGTGTTGAGATTGTGAAGGTGTTGGCTGTTTATGACTTGTATCAGAATGTTGAACTGGCCTGCACAATGTAAGCTATCAGTTCTGGATGTTTTCTGGATACTGTGACAACACTAGATTTTTCTGTCTTTGTTCGTATTGTTTGGAAATAGGCGAAGGACTTATTTATACAAGTCATTTAGCGCAAACCCTCATCTCGTAGGAAGTGGAGGAAGTTGAGTGATGGAGTAGAGGGGTCGTGTAGGTGATTGCGCGATCACGTCTTAGCCTACTTCCCTCATCATCTTAACCGTCCATGCCTCCAGACACGTTCTTATTTATGGGCGCGTTGCACGCCGCACTCTGTAAACCTCTAAACCAATACCCCAGTAAGTATCCCCCAGTTTGTGACATGTTTGATGTTTCGAGTAAGTGGGTCGAGTTGTGGGACCCGCAGGAAATAGCACGTGATGCTATTAGGTTAAATAACTAAGTTAGTTAAGAAATCGATATTCATAAAATATCGTGTATATTCTATGAATGTAATGCATCGAATATGATCAATATGTATGAAGCATCGCTATTTTAAAGCTTAATAGAGTAAGTCGCGGATTAAGCGTCTTAAAATATCATCATGTTCAAACATCTTCAAGGGATCGTTTGAAGGCCGCATGGGTGGGCCATCCCTTGGCCGATCACTCCCTGTGTTAGAGTGACGGACGGTGATCACCAAGGTACCTCATTGGGTGTTTAACTCTTATCCTAGGCTGTCCGACCAAGCTGGCAAAGTTGGACGGACGAGATGATCTGCGGCACATGTTTGAGACCGTTGATGGATTTTAGGGTTTTAAAGAGGTGCACAAGCATCACTCTTTAGCTTGACCGAAATCAAGCATGGACAAAGTTTTTGGTGGGACCGACCGGGCATGCGTGTAGACGTCTTACCGGTGTACAAGTCCATGCCACTCTGTCTCGCGGAGGTGCGATCTAGGCCACTCAATTTGTCTGGCAAAGGTGAGTGGTCGTGATCGATTTGCGACAGAAATCCTTTGCCGCAAAGGATTTTAGGGGGCCACGGCATGCCATCTTTGGGCACGCGTTACGAGGCGCCTGGACATGGTCCACCTTGGCCGACCGGCTACATGCGCAGGTGGGGCCATGGTGATCATGTTGATGCTCTCCGGACCTCCTTAGTCTATATCTATACCCTCCATCCGAGATGGCGAAGATGGATGTTCATAATCAAACTGCGACATATATGTAATGCCACAAACCCTAATTAGGGTTTTGGATCAGTCACGCTTGCGCAACTTTGGCCAAACGGTTTGGCAGGCTATGCTCCTATTTTGGGGAAACCGACCATGCGGGGACCATGTTGGGCCGACGGTGAACTTATGTGTTCCTGCCCGATGGTCATAGGCGTGATCTAAGCCATTCAAACATGCTGTCGAAGTTGGATGGTTGTGATCGATTTAAGCCGCTAGTGGGATTTCCGCGACCCTTTAAACATCACGCCATCCATACTTCGAGCAAGCCTTCATTGCTCTAGAGCTAGGTTGTGATAAAACCGATCAGGTGGGTGAGGAGGGCCCGTTAATGTGTGCATTAGTGCTTCACTGATCAATCGTGGGATGATCTAATCCGTCCAACCAGGCTGGTGAAGTTGGGCGATCATGGTGATTTTAAGAATGCTTTGAGCAGTCTTGCTCGTTTGAGCCTTCCCCAAAGCAACGCGCCCATCCCTCTTTGGGGCTGGCGTTTGACAGGCGTTAGGGGTATATCGTGGTGTTCGACCGGCTAGAGTATAGGCGATCCCGCCGGTGAACATCACGGTGATTGCCTGCTCCTGTTAAGGTTCGTCCAGGCTAGCTAAATTATGCGGCCAATATAATTAAACATGGACAGTCCAGATTTCCCTTAGGGAATTAAACATGCTCGATCGGGCTAATATAAGCGCACCGACACAGGGTCCTCTTGGTTAGAGAATGGTATGGCCTGCGGGTATTTCGTGCATACCTCACTATTGACACTTGGAGATTTGTGTTACTCTGCTGAGAGTAAACACTCAGTCGTCATGCCGCACCAATAACGAGAGTCATGTTGAGAACAACACGGGAAATACAAGGCAACTCATGCATTAATTAATAATGCTATAAATACACAGAATATTTGGGATTGTTGCTACATACACCATTCTGGGTGAATTTTGTATATTTATTCAATTGCTTCAAATAAATAAAGCGAGAGGTTTTCGGTGCTCATCCCTTATCAAATGGCTTTACCCTTTGCAGGATGTCAACACATTATTTTTGGTTTTACAGTTTTAGCCTTGAACTAAAATCCACCATCAACATACGCAAACTAGTATCACACGTAAGGTGTGGGGATTAGTTTTTCACAATACTAGATGTCTCCTTTGTATAGTCTTTCGAATAAGGGTTTGCAATTAAGTTACCTTGGTAACAAAGCAATCAATATCCACAGTTAGATGAAAACCGGATTTAGATTCAAGCTAATATTTCTCAACCGTTGGATCGAAAACTTAGCTTGTTACACACACTTGACAATGCACGTTTCTAGGTTTGTTAACCGTACCCAAACGTATGCACTTGTTGGTTCAATAATAGTTAACCAACAGGTTAGCCATATGAGCATTTCATATCAACCATGTTCTTGCTCACCATAACTAATTCAAATGACTTCAAATAAACTAGTTAGAGAGTTGTTCAATTGTAAGGAAATCTTATGTACTACACAAGACACAATTGAAGCAAAGATTATTTGATTCACTTAAATCGGTTCATGAACTTTTATAGCCACGGTTTGTAAACTGCATTCCTTAGTCTTTTTAAGTTTAAGTTCAGAAATCATCTTCAGATATATAACCTTCTCAAGTTCGCAGATTAGGTTCGCGGACTTAAGTTACCGGGCAGAGTTTACAAACTCCAGCAGAAATTCTCGGGAATAAGAACTTTGCCGGTTCGCGGACTTAGCTTCACGCAAGTAGTTTGTCAACTCCAGTAGAAATTCTCGGGTTTGAGAACTTCGGCAGTTCGCGTACTTGGCTCTCGCCATTCTTCCGGTTCTCTTGATCAACAAAGTTCGCAAACTTTGGTTCAAGGAATAGGACTTATACATAAATGCGTTTCCACAACATTGATTATGTCCACCATTGGTTATGTAATATAAACTCTCATTCAATCATTGAAACATTCTTAGAGGACGTTATATAGTTGTTACACCATTTCTCGTCAAAGCAATTTTCAAGATGATTGAAACATATCATGACTTTCATCACATGGTAAAGATAAACTTGATCGAAGCGAAAAGCTTACCAACACATATTTCTATATATAGATAGGCGAGGTATACTCGGCTCAAAATACCAAATGTGTATAATCCAAGTCTATATATATAGCATATGACTTCTTGTCTCAAAGAGTATGAGATAGAGTAGATAGACTTTTGAGTGATAGATAAGTTCAAGTATTCACATACCTTTTTGTCGAGAAGTTCCGCCGGTTCCTTGAGTAGTTCTTCTACTTGTATGATGAATCGCCATGAAGTCTTTGAGCTCAACTACACTTTCTATCCTAGTCTGAGACTTAGATATAATAGACTAGAAATCAAGACTTATAGTTTTTATCACTAACATAGACAAATATGCTTGAGATAGCAACGCATGCGAGTTCGACCGAGCAATGCTCTTATAGTGTGTTCAATCTGGACTAGGTCCCGGTGTTTTTCTGCATTTGCGGTTTCCTCGTTAACAAAACTTCTAGTATCTGTGTTATTTGTTTTCCGCGTTATATTTTGTTATATAATAGAAATATCACAGGTTGTGCGTTAAGATCAATCAATTAGAATATGCAACCTTGTTTTGTTGATTTACATTGATTGACACTTGAACATTGGTCTTTGGTACCGTTCAAGTTACTCCTATTATATTCAATCGGGCTCGCAGATTTCTCTTTGCTGATTGCGGATTGAATTAAGAGTTAGAGATATTAAACTCTTTGATATACTTTATTCTAGATTGAGTCTGACTGTCTAGTTGATTCTCTTAAAAGTATATTGGATTTAGTCCATACAGAATTGGGTGAGGTTGTTAAACCCCCGCTTTTTCAATTGGTATCAGAGCATGCCAACACATTAAAGACCTTATAAGTCTGTGTTTGTAGCGATCTAACTCTATGGACCGAAGTGTTATCTCTATAAACGTACCACCAGTCTTCGATGGCTCAATTTAATTGTGGTGGAAAATTGTTATGTGTGCCCTTCTTCAAGCGCGTGATTTCCAATCATGGGTATATGTTGTTAATGGCTATGATGCTCCCGTTGTGGCAGTAGGAAATGTGACCGTTCCTAAAGATATTGGTGCATATGACGCTGCTGAGATACTTGATGCAAAGCAAAACTCCGACGGTTTGAATGCCATCATACATGCCATTACCCCATATCTTCAGCACCATGTGACTACATGCACTCGGTCTAAAGATGCTTGGAATATCTTAGAAACCGTATTTGAAGAAAATGCCAGTGAAAAGGAAGTTAGGCTTCAAAACCTAAATTCTGATTGGGAAAACCTTCGTATGGAAGATGAAGATTCATTTGATGAGTTTAATCACAAAGTATCGGAAATTTTTAATGCATCTTTTGCATTGGGTAAGACTATTCCTGAAAAGGACATTGTGATGAAAATTCTCAGATACGATTCTAAGAAGCATGCCATCGTTGAGGGAAATAACCTTGATGCTCTCTCCATAAATAAATTGGTTGGAAAGATATAGATTTTTGATCATGAGCATACATCCAAAATCAGAAAGGATGCCGCTTTTACAGCACATAAAAACACTAAAATACTTGATAAAAGTAAAAGTGTTTGCATCTATGAAGATGATCTTTCTGAGACTGATTCATCAGATGAAGATCTTGACAAGTCAGTCTCGTTGATCACAAGACAGTTTAGGGACCTTCTTTTGAAGAGAAGTAAATGTTTCTCCAGAGTTAAATCCAGGTCATCAAATAAACCCCATAATCGTGTTCCTCCTAAAAATAGGGATAATAATGAGACTGATGACGAGGATATGCTCAGTGCTTTAAGTGTAAAGGTTTTGGTCATTTTGCAAATGAGTGTCCAAATCGGAAGAAATACACTGGGAACAAAGGTCTTGTTGCAACTCTTGATGAAATGCCTGACAACTACGATTCTAATGTCTGACAGCTACAATTTTGATAATTGTAGCAATACATACATCAATATTGATATTCTTTCAGAAGAAAACTCAACCAATCTGGAAGAAAAATTTGACCTGTCTGTTGGAAACCCTCTGTTTAATTTTCCAGGATCAACTATGTGCCTAGCAGCTTGCACATCACAGGCGCCTGAATCATCTTATGCGTTGACATTCTCTACCTGTTCACTCAAGGGTCATGAACTTTCAAAGTGTTTCAAGTACAAACACAAGATGAGATATGTCAACAAGCTTCAACGAAGAGCAGATCGTCTAGCAAACAAGCTTAAACTTGCTCAGAAAACCGCTGAGGTATGTAAGATTTTATCTTCTTCAAATAAGTTAGTTTCCAAAGATAAGTCTAGACCACTAGA
Source organism: Papaver somniferum (assembly GCF_003573695.1). Taxonomy (NCBI): domain Eukaryota; kingdom Viridiplantae; phylum Streptophyta; class Magnoliopsida; order Ranunculales; family Papaveraceae; genus Papaver; species Papaver somniferum. The sequence goes on from NC_039361.1 coordinate 68,947,085, forward strand.
GAAGAAAGTATGGTCTAAACATTCAGAATGATAGGGTTCTATGGATTCCATCCAAATAGGTTATGGTGGATAGATTGTTGTTCACCGCAGCACAACTTGATTGTGTTGATTAGTGCATCTTGTCTCATAAGCCTGATCAAAAGAGACAAGATCATGCACACCTTAGTCTTTGAGAAAAATTTGTGTTTTCTTTCTTAGCACTGTGTTTTTGGAATTCCTCCCTATCTAATTTATATTAGAAAGGACTTACTACTCTTTATAGGGTTGTGAGTTGTGCGTGTACGAACCTGTTTAAAGGCTTCGAAACCATACATTCCTTTTTCCTTATATGATATTCTTTATATCTTAAGACTACTTGTTGAGTTTAAATTGTGAATTTCTCTCACAAAACCGTTTTCATATGGATACTCCAGGCATAATGTCTTCTGATGGAAAAGATGTCAATATGATTGTTAAGCCATCACTCACTAAGAAAAAAGAAAGATCTCCATTACCTCCAACTTTGAAAAGAAAAAAAAAAGGAATGAGAGGAAGCCAAGAACTGTTCCTTCAAACTCTCAGAAGTTTTCTGATGTTCTTGAAGAGTTGAAGGAAACAAGGAAGGAGATTCAACAAATAAAGTCTCTTGTGATACGATCACTGGAAATTCAAAAGGCCCTGGTTCGACCCCATTAACCAAGAAGGTTTATTGGTATTGACTCCTTTCTCTATGAAACATATGTTCCAATGGCTATTGACGACAAGGAGTTGGGGGACGACAAAGAATTTTTCAAAGGTATTAATTTTTAGGAAATCTTCTTATGAGAATTTTATTCTTGTGTTTTCAGGAAGAATAACTAGAGTTTGGAATAGCCATTATTGTGATTACACATAGCTATGTCCAACGTTTTTCATCTTCAGTGTTTTTGGATTTATTTGTTTAAATTCTAAAGTTTGTTTGGAAGACAGCATTAATATTTATGGTTTTATATATTTCAATTTGCTATGGGATATGTTTTTGCGTCCGTGAACTATGATTGTCCCATACTTTGTCAAAAGTTATCTCTTTCATATATCGATATGCATGTATTAATAAAAGATCAATGAACTTTTGGCAAACAAAAACTGAACCTATTGTGTCATTATGCAAATAATTGATGGAAGATAGGATGAATTTTTTTACAAAGATTATGTCTATTATATGTCGTTATGCAAATAGTGATAAAAATAGAATGAGTCTTTGTCTATTCCGCAGTATTGATCTTCCCTGATCCATATTTTATGTAAATATTGTCTTGCTCCGTAAGTTATCTTATGTGAGCATTTCCAACTAGATTAATCATGAATTCTTTTGTGGTTAATTTGGTTGAGTATTCCGATTAAATTAATCACGGGTTCTCTTGTGGTTAGTTTAGTTGAGATTTTTGGATACAAAATCATTTCCTTTGTGATTTTTGGTGTCCAAAGTGTTAGAGCACTGCTCGGTTGAACCCACCAGCGTTGGTACATCAATATAGTTGTCAAATTTAGTTGCCAAAATGCATTCTTGATTTAGTATACTAAAGATAGTTTCGGACTAGATTAGGTCTAAGAAGTTGAATCGAAGCTATCCTTAAAGGATGAAGATTGAAGAATACAAGAAGACATCAACAAGTACTTCATCAACAAAGGTATGTGATTGATTTCATTTGGATTCTTGTTCAATTCTACCTTTCTAATCTATCAAGATAAATGCTCACTCTATGGAACAATTCCAATGACGGTAAATGTACATTTATGTATATATATTTGAGGTTATTTGATTCATGACCTTGGAGTCAATAACCTTTATCCTTATAAAGAATCTCATGTTATAGTGAATGAGATCATGAATCCAACGAGCCAAGAATCACTCAATTCCGATTTATAACGATGAATTATGAGTGATTTATTAAAGTTCGTTAGTAGGAAACAATTCATGGGCAGTTTGTAACAGTTCATGTACTTGGGCCCAATTACGTGACTAAAAGCTATTTTTGGTCAAGTTGGTGAGTTTCCTTGTCTAAGCAAGATGGCTATTAATCCAAACATATTTGATTATCATATTAAAGTGTTTGTGATAACTTTTAATTCATGACTAAGTTAGAATGTGATTTATTCACATAAATAAATATTTGATAATTAATTATTTATGCATAATATTTGTAACTTAGGAAAGACTCCCATATTTAGTAGAGTCTTGAAAAAGGAAAAAAACTTTGCTTAGCTTCCAAGCTATTGTTCATTATAAATAAAGGATTCGTGAGTTTAGACGTTTTTCATCCTTTTGGAAAATAGGCGTAAGCTTTGCAGGTTGTTTCCATGTCTTCTGTTCTTCGTGAACAAGAGTGAGATAAAGTCTTTGTATTGGGGATCACAAAGCCAAGTTGAATTAAATCTTCGTGATTGATTATACAACTTTTAATATAGGTTTTTCACCTCTTGTCTCTTCTGATATAAAACCATTCAAGAGTTGTTGATCATAAACCCTAGGTTTTGATAGATTTCAGTTTCCGATCGTATACCAACACTTGTTAGTCGAAATCGGAGACTAGAAAGAAAAACTTCTATTGAGGCATCTCGTAAAAATCCTTGAGAAGTTCTAAACAAGATATCTATAGATTTATTCAAGTTGTTCTTGTTGTAGAGTTATTAGGTTTCTCTTCCTATTTTTGAAGAGTATAATAATCCCTAATCTACAAGTTTGTTTTGATATTACTTTTACCTAGTAACTGTTTTTATCAAAATAAACACAAGATTTCCAAAACCTTGATTCATATCTAAAGGGAAGTCAAACCGGTGTTTTGTGCAAACAAAATATCGAATCGTATCAATCGTGTCGTGGTATCTTCTAAAAAGAGCCTCGGGTTCTGCTAGAAGATTTGTGTGAAGAATTTCTAAAGAGAATCGGTATTCTGCTAGGAGTTCTACAAGTGCTGAAGAAGGTATTACATCTAGTCTGAATAGGTAGTAGTAAATTGGTGTAACAGCTTATAACCAGTGTGTGTTTATTCTGGACTAGGTCCCGGGGTTTTTTCCTGCATTTGCGGTTTCCTCGTTAACAAAATTCTAGTGTCTGTGTTATTTCTTTTCAGCATTATATTTTATTTATATAATAAAAATATCACAGGTTGTATGTTAAGATCAATCAATCAGTTATTGTATCCGGCCTTAGGGTTGTTGAGTGAATTGATTGACACTTGAACATTAGTCTTTGGTACCGTTCAACACTACGGGAAAAATCATCATTGACGACACAAGATAAGCGTTGTAGTACCCCTACGAAAACTCCATTTCATGCATTGTGGAACGGGGGTATTGTAGAAATTCCAAGTTTTTCTACAATGGTTGACAAGTGTTGTAAAGGGTGATGTGATTCATGGTTCGACAATAGTTTGTCAATGTTGTGATTCTCTTTCGATTTTTTTTGATAACCTAACACAACTCTTGCTTGTATTGTAGAACAATCGTGGACAACATAAGTAGCATATCGTAGAAATTTTTAACACAACACTTATTAGTATTGTGAATATTACAGTTAGTACACTTGTTAGCATTGTAGAAGTACCTTGATACAACTATACTATGTGTAGTAGGACTATCTTGGACAACACATAGTTATGATTGTAAATAAACTATTTTACAATACTTGTAATAAGATCAAACCCATATTTCAGAATATATATTTCACTTTTGTCACTACTATTTGTGAAATGTAAAGAAACAACTAGATTAAACTGAAATGTAAATAAACAATTGGATTAAACTGAAAGACTCCTCCAAATTAAACCAAACCCAGAATTAAAGCATTCACATACCAATGTGATATACACAAAACATACAAAAAAGTGGCAGTGATATGTTTGTTACCAAAAGTTAAGTCTCCAAAAAGATCACAAAAGATTAAGAAGTCTATTGGTAGATTATTCTATGTTTGGGCCATGTGATAAAATTTGAAACAGCATCATGAACAGTTCTGACTTCTGAAGTAGCTTGGTAGACAAGAGCATCATCCACATAAGAAACCTTCACACATACAGTGTAGGCTCCAAGAACGATTGGTTTTCCATGTATCTGCTTACTTGGATCTGTTTCAGCAATTTCAGCCTCTGCAACCACCTCGTCCTCCTTGTACCAGCTTAACAACTTGCTGCCAAATAAATGTATCAATACATGAGTCATCAAGAATAGCATAACAACATGGTATTATCTCAGAATATTTCTAAGATAAAACTTTTTAGAGAACTTCAAACAATTATATTTTTGACGATGCAATAGCTTTCACATGGTGAATATCAAGATTGTAGAACATACCAATTTCACCTCCAATCGGGCGTAACCTTCTCAACTTATTTCATTCTTAGTTTTATGTAGATTCGTTTTCGCAACAAAAGTTAGATCCAAGTATATCCTACTAATAGAGAACCTAAGCCATGTTAGCAAGATAAAATCCTAAGAATCATGATAAACATCCTAAGAGAAACTAAGCTTTGACAAATTCCTCCTTCTGCACATAAGAAGGCCCTCGCGGACAATTTTCTTTACGAACTTCAAAAATACCTCTGGGGATTGAAAGGAGAACCAAGACATGACATGTACAGTTCTATATGTTACAAAAGCTATACCTCTTTTATTTCTCTATCATGCACAAGAACAATGTGCTCCAACTGCCTGAAACCAACAACATCGAAAAGCACATATGAGATATGTGCAGCAAATTCCAAATTAACTACTAATGAACCAATAATTCTAGCAAATCATAAATAAATTAGAACACACTTATTCGTAGGGTAAATGGGTAGGATGTATGCACTGCTTAAAGAAACAAAAAATGCCATTGCAAGAACTAATCAAAGTATTAACATCCATTTCGTTCAGTATGTCTCTCACTGTAGTGCGCATCTCTTCTCAGATATGTTCTTCCTTTAGCTTACCGCTAGCTTTGCTTTTTTCTGAATCAGAAAACGAAGGGCCACTATGTATTAGATGAGATGATTCAGAAATAGTGCACCTTTGTTTTACATATATTCAATCTCGGCTTAAGATCCAGTAAAACCTCTCAAACAAATGAAATATTGGACAGAAAAAGTAAATCCAGTAAAACCTCTCAAACATTTTTATATGTGTTGGAAAATCGTACAAACTCCACAGACATCTGTGAGTAGCCATTAAGATCCATTCAAAGTAGAAAGCAAATATGCCCAATTATCGTTAGAAAGAAATTCTAATCAACTAGAATAGCATTCCCAAATCCTAACAGTAGTACCAAAATATAATGCTGAAACGAAGTACATTTTTTGTGCTCGTCATTGTTACATCGCTTAGATTTGGAATTACAGCCCAAAGTAATATCTTCAACAAAATATTTGGTTAACTTAGCGAAAACTGAGAAAAATATTGCAAATTTAAGTAAGCTTTTTACCTGTGGAAGTGGCAATGCGGCAACAAGTTCAATGCAGAATTCCGTAGCTAAGTACCACCACCACCACCTCCTCCTTTGCCGCCTCCTCTGCCTCTACCACCACCACCACGGCCTCTAATTCGATTCAACATCAACATCACCTTCTTCAATTTATTTCTTAAAAGCTTCACAACATGAATAAAATTTTCAAATCAAACATACCCATCTCTAATTCTTCCTCTAAAACCTTAATTTTCAATTTCATATCTATTTGGGGAAGAACAGAAACCCTAGGTTTTTTACTCTTCATTAAAACTCACAAATCAATCACTAATTCTTCCTCATCATATTGTATTCACTAAACCCATCTTTAATTTCCCAATTTCTAACTCAACGATTCACAAAGAAAACCCTAGTTTTCGATTCATAACAAGACTCAATCTTCTCCTTCTTCTTTTATACATCCTCAAGATTTAATTTCCTCAAGCCATACCTCAATTTCACCTCTCGATTTTCAACTGAAGAGAGAGAGAGAAGAACGAAAAAGAAGAAAGAAGAGAGAGAATAAAGAGAAAATGAGTTTCAAAGAAGCCATTGCAATTTTAAAGAACCGATCTACAACTTCCGTAAGTTTTTTTTACATAAGAGAGTGATCGAGAAATAGATTCTGTGGTGAGTTAGGGTTTTCTTTTGCAAGGGAGGCGGAAGATAAGGTTAGAGACGAAGATAAGAGAGGAAAATGAAGAAACTGTGAGAAATATTCTTTTGATCTTCTATATACCTATATTTAAACGACCAAGATTTGATTTAAATATGGTCATACGGATTAGGGATATCTTTGGACGGTGGAGATTTGATTTGAGACTGTCACACGGATCAAGGAAAGTGTGTTTTCTTTGTGCTTTCTCTATGTGCTTCCGGATTGAATTTCGACTAGTCACATAAGTCGTGAAGTAATTTCGACTATCCATACATGTCATGAAGTATCTTTAGTTCACACTGGAAGACTCGGGTTCTCATGATACACCATTGAAATCGATAAATATGAAGCTCTTTGTGTGTTTTTTTGTTCTTTTTTGTGATTTCGATTTGTGTTTTGTGCTTTATTTTTTGCTTTCGGTTTATTTTAACTAGGGTTAGCAAGATACATCATCGAAATTGATAAATATAAAGCTCAGTGTCGACTCGAACTTCAAATGTGGCATAATGGCATACAAACTATGAATCGGGAAGCTCCAGGAGGGTTCTGACTTCATGCTTAGCATAATACATCATCGAAATTGATAAATATGAATTTCAATGTCGATTCGAAATTAGGTATAACGACAAATAAAGTATGAATCATGAAGCTCCAAGAGGGTTCTGACTTCAAACTTGGCATGATACATCATCGAAATCGATAATAAATATAAATCTCAGAGTCGATTTAAACTTAAAATATGGTATAACGACATATAAACTATGAATCATGAAGCTCCGAGAGAGTTCTGACTTTAAACGTAGCATGATATATCATCGAAATCGATAAATATGAAGCTTAGAGTCGATTCGAAATTCAATTATGGTATAACGACAAACAAACTATGAATCATGAAGCTTCGGGAGAGTTCTGACTTCAAACGTAGCATGATATATCATCGAAATCGATAAATATGAAGCTCAAAGTCGATTCGAACTTCAAATATGGTATAAAGACATAGAAAATATGAACCAAGAAGCTCTGGGAGGGTTCAGACTTCAAACTTAGCATGATACATCATCGAAATCGATAAATATAAAGCTCAGTATCTATTCGAACTTCAAATATGGTATAACGACATAAAAACTATGAACCAAGAAGCTCTGGGAGGGTTCTGACTTCAAACTTGGCATGATACATCATCGAAATCATAATTATGAAGCTCAGTGTCGATTCGAACTTCAAATGTGGCATAATGGCATACAAACAATGAATCAGGAAGCTACAGGAGGGTTTTGACTTCAAACTTAGCATGATACATCATCGAAATCGATAAATATGAATCTCAATGTCGATTCGAACTTCAAATTCGGTATAACGACAAACAAACTATGAATCATGAAGCTTCAGGAGGGTTCTAACTTCAAACTTGGCATGATACATCATCGAAATCGATAAATATGAATCTCAGAGTCGATTCGAACTTCAAATATGGTATAACGACATAGAAACTATGAATCATGAAGATCCGAGAGAGTTCTGACTTCAAACTTAGCATGATACATCATCGAAATTGATAAATATGAATCTCAATGTCGATTCGAACTTCAAATTAGGTATAACGACAAATAAAGTATGAATCATGAAGCTCCAGGAGGGTTCTGACTTCAAACTTGGCATGATACATCATCGAAATCAATAATAAATATAAATCTTAGAGTCGATTTAAACTTAAAATATGGTATAACGACATAGAAACTATGAATCATGACGCTCCGGGAGAGTTCTGACTTTAAACGTAGCATGATATATCATCGAAATCGATAAATATGAAGCTTAGAGTCGATTCAAACTTCAATTATGGTATAACGACAGAGAAACTATGAATCATGAAGTTCCGGGAGAGTTCTGACTTCTAACGTAGCATGATATATCATCGAAATCGATAAATATGAAGCTCAAAGTCGATTCGAACTTCAAATATGGTATAACGGCATAGAAACTATGAACCAAGAAGCTATGGGATGGTTCTGACTTCAGACTTAGCATGATACATCATCGAAATCGATAAATATAAAGCTCGGTATCGATTTGAACTTCAAATATGGTATAACGACATAAAAACTATGAACCAAGAATCTCTGGGAAGGTTATGACTTCAAACTTGGCATGATACATCATCGAAATCGATAATTATGAAGCTCGGTGTCGATTCGAACTTCAAATGTGGCATAATGGCATACAAACAATGAATCAGGAAGCTACAGGAGGGTTTTGACTTCAAACTTAGCATGATACATCATCGAAATCGATAAATATGAATCTCAATGTCGATTCGAACTTCAAATTCGGTATAACGACAAACAAACTATGAATCATGAAGCTTCAGGAGGGTTCTAACTTCAAACTTGGCATGATACATCATCGAAATCGATAAATATGAATCTTAGAGTCGATTCGAACTTCAAATATGGTATAACGACATACAAACTATGAATCATGAAGCTCCGGGAGAGTTCTGACTTCAAACTTAGCATGATACATCATCAAAATTGATAAATATGAATCTCAATGTCGATTCGAACTCAAATTAGGTATAACGACAAATAAAGTATGAATCATGAAGCTCCAGGAGGGTTCTGACTTCAAACTTGGCATGATACATCATCGAAATCAATAATAAATATAAATCTCAGAGTCGATTTAAACTTAAAATATGGTATAACGACATAGAAACTATGAATCATGACGCTCCGGGAGAGTTCTGACTTTAAACGTAGCATGATATATCATCGAAATCGATAAATATGAAGCTTAGAGTCGATTCGAACTTCAATTATAGTATAACGACAGAGAAACTATGAATCATGAAGTTCCGGGAGAGTTCTGACTTCTAACGTAGCATGATATATCATCGAAATCGATAAATATGAAGCTCAAAGTCGATTCGAACTTCAAATATGGTATAACGGCATAGAAACTATGAACCAAGAAGCTCTGGGAGGGTTCTGACTTCAGACTTAGCATGATACATCATCGAAATCGATAAATATAAAGCTCGGTATCGATTTGAACTTCAAATATGGTATAACGACATAAAAACTATGAACCAAGAAGCTCTGGGAGGGTTGTGACTTCAAACTTGGCATGATACATCATCGAAATCGATAATTATGAAGATCAGTGTCGATTCGAACTTCAAATGTGGCATAATGGCATACAAACAATGAATCAAGAAGCTATAGGAGGGTTTTGACTTCAAACTTAGCATGATACATCATCGAAATCGATAAATATGAATCTCAATATCGATTCGAACTTCAAATTCGGTATAACGACAAACAAAATATGAATCATGAAGCTTCAGGAGGGTTCTAACTTCAAACTTGGCATGATACATCATCGAAATCGATAAATATGAATCTCAGAGTCGATTCGAACTTCAAATATGGTATAACGACATAGAAACTATGAATCATGAAGCTCTGGGAGAGTTCTGACTTCAAACTTAGCATGATACATCATCGAATTGATAAATTTGAAGCTCAATGTCGGTTTGAACTTCCTAAGAACGATGAATTCATTCATCTACAACTAAGATTCCATCGGAATATTCTCCGAAACCTTAAACACACCACAAATTTGTTAACTTCGACATTGAACCTGGCTACGAGCTCAAAACCTGGCCGCGAGTAGACTACAATAAGTCGGAAATTGCGTAAGAACGATGAATCCACCCATCTACAAGTAAGATTTCATCGGAATATTCTCTGAAACCTTAAACACACCACAAATTAGACACTGAACCAGGCTCTGAGCTCGATAGTTGGTCGCGAGTGGACTATTATAAGTCGAAAACTTTATAAGAACGATGAATTCACCAATCTACAGATAAGATTCCATCAGAATATTCCCCAAAACCTAAAATACACCGTAAATTCGTCAACTTCGATACTGGACCTGGATCCGAGATTGAAACCTGGCTGCGAATCGAGTATTATAAGTTGGGAACTTCGTAAGAACGATGCATTCACCCATCTACAGGTAAGATTCTATCTGGATATTCCCCGAGACCTTATACACACTACAAATTCAACACTGAACCAGGCTCCGACCTCGAAAGATGGCCGCAAGTGGACTATTATAAGTCGGAAACTTCATAAGAACGATGAATTCACACATCTACGGATAAGATTCCATTAGAATATTCCCCCAAACCTAAAACACACCTCAAATTCGTCAACTTCGAGATATTCTACGAAACATTAAAAAAAAAATCATATTTCTGCATATTGTATGCGTACCCGGATCCAAGATCGAAACCTGGCCGTCGAATCCCCCAAACCTCATTTTTTCCCACATTCTATATTTTAACTTCAACAACACTTATAAGTGTTGCTATACGTTTCTATTAAAAAAAAAACCTAAACTTGTGAACTGTATGGATGGTTGATGAGCTACACATCCATGCATTAGGTTCATGTTCGAATCTCCCCTCTAACATATTTTTCATTATCATATTTTTGTGTTCTTCAACAACACTTGTGAGAATTGTGATAGGCTAAGTCACTACACTTATGAAACAAAGTTGTTATAACTAAATGTCGTCACAACATTTTTGATAAAGGAGTTGTCGTTTGTTTTCTTAGCGCAACCCCTTGTTCCTAAGGGTTGGCAATGATGATATACGACAACTCTTCCTTTGAAACCAGTTGTAAAACATAGGACTTTCTACTGTATAGAGAAGTGTTGTAAATCTCCAGTTGTAGATGTATATTTTTTCCGTAGTGCAAGTTAATCCTCTTATGTTCAATCGGGCTCGCAAATCCCTATTTGCTTATTGCGGATTGAATCAAGAGATAGAGATATAAAACTCTTTGATATACTTTTTATAGATTGAGTCTAACTATCTAGTTGATTCTCTTGAAAGTATATTGGAGTTTGTCTATTCAGATTGCCAAACGAAATATTGGGTGTGGTTGTTAACCCCCGCTTTTTCAATTGGTATCAGAGCAGGCAAACACGCTAAGACCTCATAAGTCTGTGTTTGTAGCAATCTGATTCTATGGATAGAAGTGCTATCTCTATACACGTACCGCCAGTCTTCGATGGCATGAACTATTTATGGTGGAAAATTGATTTGCGTTTTTTTATTCAAGCGCGAGATTTTCGATCATGGGTTCGTATTGTTAATGGCTATAATCCTCCATTAGTTACAGTTCAGTAGACGGTGTAACTGTTGCAAAGGATATTGGTGATTACGATGATCTTGAGATTTTTGCTGCAAAGCAAAATTCTGATAGATTAAATGCTATCATCCATGCCATTACCCCAGATCTTCAGCACCACGTTACTACGTGTAATAAGTCTAAAGAGGCTTGGGATATCTTAGAAACTGTATTCGAAGGGAATGCTACAGAGAAAGAAGCAAGGCTTCAAAATCTAGCTTCTGAGTGGGAAAACCTTCGCATGTATGATGATGAAACCTTTGATGAGTTTAACCAAAGACTTTCTCAAATAGTTAACTCCTCATTTGCGTTAGGAAGAACTATTCCGGAGAAAGATATTGTGTGCAAAATTCTCAGGTCTCTACCATCAAGATACGAGTCTAAGAAACATGTCATTGAAGAAAGAAACGATCTTTCTACACTCTCCAGAAATACTCTTGCTTGAAAGATAAAGAACTTTGATAATGAACACGCAATAAAAGAGGTGATTTCTCTTAAAGCTGCAAACAATTCTGAATCCTCTAAGGATAAATCTGGTTCGCCAGATACTAAAGATGTTACTCCACGACAATTTAGAAATTTTTTGAGAGACAGAAATAAGAGTTTTTCTAAAAATGTAACATCTCCTAAGGATGATGTACAATGCTATAACTATCGTGGTTTCGGGCACTTGTCTTCAGTATGTCCTAGCTGATTTTCCTACTCTTGATGATAGACCTGAATTTTATAATCCCCAAGAGTTGGCTGGTGAGGTTGCATTAGCTTCTGGAAAAATTCTTGCGGATATTGATTCTGATTCTGACGAAGAAGTGTTCCATGTGGATCCAGTTTCTAATAACCTTCTCAAAGAAAGTCATAAAAAACTGTCGGAAGCTGAAAACACCATTTTCAGTGAGAAAGTTAAATATGACAGACTTCGTAGTCGAAATAAAGACTTGTAATACCAACTTGATTCTAGTGGTGCAAGAGATTTTCTCAACGAAATACGAAAGCTTAAAGAAGAAATTATCGAAGGTCGTGATCGGGAAATTATTCTTCAAGCAAAGCTAGATAACTTGGAAAACATTGAGATGAACTTGTTATTTGATTGAGAACGAGAAGATCTCAAAGTTCAATGTGAATCATCCAAGAATGATCTAGTTATTGCGCTTGAGAAGGTCATAAGTTTGGAAGAAGAAAACTCGAGCTTAAAAGAGAGTTTGTCTAGAAATAGCAGCCCAGATAAATTAACCTAGATATTGGGAGCATGTAGAATTCATCGTGATACACAAGGATTGGGCTATGAAGGAATAAACGCTCCTAGTATTTGCAAAGAGGTAAAATTTGTCAAAGCTAACGTTTCTCCTCAACCAAAACCTTCCACGGTTGACAAAAATAAAGTATCTCTATCAACTGCTGATAACGAAAAGAGGAAATCCTGTCAAGTTCCAAAGCAAGCACATAAACATTCAGGTAACACTAAACATAACTTTTTCCATTCTACTAAACATTGTTTTTATTGTGGAAAACCAGGTCACTTGCAAAGGAATTGCAGATTTCTTAAAACGAGATAAAACCCGATCTTATTCTGTTAAGATGAAAAGATCTGATGTTCCAAACTGGAGAAAAACTGAGTCTCATAATATCAGTTTTTTTAGTATCCCCCCCAAGAAGTTCTATAATTATATTGGGGAGAAAAATAAACACGTTGCTCCAAAAGCTGCTCAGAAATGGGTACCAAAGAAGACCAATAAAGCAACGAGTACTATTAAGAAGGATCTCCAGACAAGAGTTCGACAAGGGATAACATCTTAAAAAGGTATGGAACAGTTATTAAAAGTTCCAAGGAAGTTGTTAAATTCCTAGATTACATGTTTGATTTTATTTCGAATCCCTGTCGTGAGCAAGATTTTGCTCACCTCAACAAAACCTGATTGTGTTGAAAGTGCATCCTAACCATGAAGCCCTATTAAATGCGGTGAGGATTACAAAAGAATTGGGGCGCACAGATTGTGTTGGGTAATTTTTGGATATGTGGAACAATTTATTGTTTCGAGCTGAGTCTAACTCGCTTACATATTTCTCAAAATATGTGTTGGTAAGATTTCGCTTCAACCAAGTTCATCTTTACCTAGTGACAAAAGTCATGATATGTTTCAATCACTTTGAAAATTGCTTTGACGAGAAATGGTGTAACAACTATATAACGTCCTCTAAGAATGTTTCAATGATTGGAATGAGAGTTTAGATTACATAACCAATGATGGACATAAGCATTGTTGTGGAAACACATTTATGCGTAAGTCAAGTTTGCGAACTTTGTTGATCAAGAGAACCGGAAGAATGGCGTGAGCCAAGTCCGCGAACTGCCGAAGTTCTCAAACCCGAGAATTTCTGATGGAGTTGGCAAACTATTTGCGTAAAGCTAAGTCCGTGAACTCAGTCCGCGAACCCAGTCCCCGAAACGGCGAAGTTCTCATACCCGAGAATTTCTGCTGGAGTTTGTAAACTCTGCCCGGTAACTTAAGTCCGCGAACCTAGTATGCGAACTTGATTTAGGTTATATCTAAATACGATTGTTTGTGAACTTATACTTATATAAACTAAGGAATGCATTTTGCAAACCGTGTCTATAAAGTTCATGAACCAATTCAAGTGAATCAAATCCTCTTTGCTTCAATTGTGTCTTGTGTAGTTACATAAGATTTCCTTGCAATTGAACAACTCTCTAACTAGTTCATTTGAACTAGTTATGGTTAAAATGAATATGGTTAGATACCACGTGTATGAGTCTTAATTACCTAACTTGATTTGTGATTGGAATTCTTAAATATAACAGGTTAGAAGCAATTATCAAAGCCATGGATGTTGGTTTTTATTGTCAAAGAATCTTTTTCATACTCTTATGGTAACCATTCTTGGTGTAAATCCTTATGGAAAAGATTATTCTTCCTTATAAGCATATCAATTCTCGTTCATACAAGTTTGTATATTAGAAAATATGATCACAATATTTGATCTTCATGATTACATATTGTGTATTATTACCATGAGATAGTTCTATTTTTCAGTAACTTGATCTCATGAGAGACTTCAATGATTGGTTCTTGGTTCGCATCTCCTTGTGGGTTTTCTAAAATCCAATATATAAATCCTTATCTCTTGAGTAAGGTCACTCTTGTTGTTCTTTCGGGAATGACATCTAATGGGGTAGAGTTCTTAAATGAACTTGTGCTTAATTGTCATATCTTTGTAGGGAGAAGCGGGTTTGGAGCATGAAGGGGTTACTTGTATATTTATAAACTCCTTGATAAAGTCACTAAGTTTCGACTCTGTGATATCGTCTAAACAAAGTTGATATGTTTCTTTCTTTTGGTCATGAAGTGTCTCCGTGAAAATTTCATGAGGATCCCATCAGTCTTCGTACCTTTGCAAATTTATATTGACAAAAAGGGGGAGAATTATTTTGTAGTTCACACTACATATACATATGGTTTACGGATCATTATGTAAGGGGGAGTGGTTTTCATGTTGAGATGGAGTATTGACTAAAGAGGAGTGATACATATCATCGTAGTATTATTGTCAAAGTTGTGATACAATGAAACTTTGATGTTGTGTAATAATACTATGATGGATCTTCAACAAGTACAGGATGAACACATGAAGAGTTGAAGAACCAAGGAAATCAAGCTTGTCGATTTTGCTTTTAACAAGTACAAGCCATATGTAAAATGGTTTTGTCACTAAAATTGAAAAAGGGGGAGATTGTTAGAGAACTGATCGGTTGAACCCACTAGCGTTGGTATATCAAGTTAGTTGTCAATTTTAGTTGCCAAAATGCATTCTTGATTTAGTATACTAAAGATAGTTTCGGACTAGATTAGGTCTAAGAAGTTGAATCGAAGCTATCCTTAAAGGATGAAGATTGAAGACTACAAGAAGACATCAACAAGTACTTCATTAACAAAGGTATGTGATTGATTTCATTTGGATTCTTTTTCAATTCTACCTTTCTAATCTATCAAGATAAATGCTCACTCTATGGAATAATTCCAGTGACGGTAAATATACATTCATGTATATATACTTGAGGTTATTTGATTCATAACCTTGGAGTCAATAAACTTTATCCTTATAAAGAATTTCATGTTATAGTGAATGAGCTTATGAATCCAAAGAGCCAATAATCACTCAATTCCGAGTTATAACGATGAAGTTATGAGTGATTTATTAAAGTTCGTTAGTAGGAAACAATTCATGGGCTGTTTGTAACCGTTCATGGACTTGGGCCCAATTACGTGACTAAAAGCTATTTTTGGTCAAGTTGGTGATGTTTCCTTGTCTAAGCAAGATGGCTATTAATCCAAACATATTTGATTACCATATTAAAGTGTTTGTGATAACTTTTAATTCCTGCCTAAGTTAGAATGTGATTTATTCACATAAATAAATATTTGCTCATTAATTATTTAATTAATTATTTATGCATAATATTTGTAACTTAGGAAAGACTCCCATATTTAGGAGAGTCTTGGAAAAGGAAAATAGATTTGCTTAGCTTCCAAGCTATTGTTCATTATAAATAAAGGGTTCTTGAGTTTAGACATTTTTCATCCCTTTTGGAAAATAGGCGTAAGCTTTGCAGGTTGTTTCCATGTCTTCTGTTCTTCGTGAACAAGAGTGAGATAAAGTCTTTGTATTGGGGATCACAAACCCAAGTTGAATTAAATCTCCGTGATTGATTATACAACTTGTTATCTAGGTTTTTCACCTCTTGTCTATTCTAAGGTTTTCTCTTCTGATATAAAAACCATTCAAGAGTTGTTGATTATAAACCCTAGGTTTTTGTAGATTTCAGTTTCCGATCGTATACCAACACTTGTTAGTCGAAATCGGAGACTAGAAATAAAAACTTCTATTGAGGCATCTCGTAAAAATACTTGAGAAGTTCTAAACAAGATATATCTAGATTTATTCTAGTTGTTCTTGTTTTAGAGTTATTAGGTTTCTCTTCCTATTTTTGAAGAGTATAATAATCCCTAATCTACAAATTTGTTTTGATATTACTTTTACCTAGTAATTTTTTTTTATCAAATTAAACACAAGATTTCCAAAACCTTGATTCATATATAAAGGGAAATCAAACCGGTGTTTTGTGCAAACAAAATATCGAATCGTATCAATCGTGTTGTGGTATCTTCTAAAGAGAGCCTCGGGTTCTGCTAGAAGATTTGTGTGAAGAATTTCTAAAGAGAATCGGTATTCTGCTAGGAGTTTTACAAGTGCTGAAGAAGGTATTACATCTAGTCCGAATAGGTAGTAGGAAATTGGTGTAACAACTTATAATCAGTGTGTGTTTATTCTGGACTAGGTCCCGGGGTTTTTTCCTGCTTTGCGGTTTCCTCGTTAACAAAATTATGGTGTCTGTGTTATTACTTTTCCGCATTATATTTTATTTATATAATAGAAATATCATAGGTTGTACGTTAAGATCAATCTGTTCTTGTATCCAGCCTTAGGGTTGTTGAGTGAATTGATTGACACTCGAACATTGATCTTTGGTACTATTCAAGTTAATCCTCTTATATTCAATCGGGCACGCAAATCCCTATTTGCTGATTGCGGATTGAATCAAAAGATAGAGATATAAAACTCTTTGATATACTTTTTTTATAGATTGAGTCTAACTGTCTAGTTGATTCTCTTGAAAGTATATTGGAATTTGTCTATTCAGATTGCCAAACGAAATATTGGGTGTGGTTGTTAGACCCCCGCTTTTTCACAAAGAAATCCTTCTTTTCTCGTAAAAAGTAAGGTCGTTCTTGTTGTTCTTTCGGAAATGACATTTTATGGGGGAGAGTTCTTCTTTGAAATTGCGCTTAATTTCCATATCTTTGTGGGGATCGCGGTTGTGGAATATTATAGGAGTTATCTTGTATCTTTATAAACTCCTTGATAAATGCATTTAGCTTCGGCTTTATGATTGCATCTAAACAATTTGATATGTGATTTTCTTTGGTCTTGAAGCATCTCCATGGAAATTTCATTAGGATCCCACTAGTTTTCTTGCCTTTTCCAATTTTATTGACAAAAAATAGAGAATTAATGTATAGTTCACACTACAAATACATATGGTTTTCGGATCATTATGTAAGGGGGAGTGGTTTTCATATTGAGATGAAAGTATTGACCGAGGGGGAGTGATACATATCACCATAGTATTGTAGTCAAAGTTATGATACAATTGAACTTTGATGTTGTGTAATAATACTATGACACTGTATAACAATGATTGAGATCTTGTGTTTTCTCATTGTTATGGCTAAAGATTTTCAACAACGATGATGCTCAACTTACAACCTTTCAAATCATTATAGTACTTGGAAGTGACGAAGATTTCGAGTAATGTTGAAGAACCAAGGAGATCATGCATGTGGAAGAAAAGCTGCAAAGTTTATTTATTTTGTAATCCATATGTATTGATAGTTTTGTCACTAAAATTGACAAAGGGGGAGATTTAGAGCATTGCTCTGTTGAACTCGCAAGCGTTTGTATCTCAAGCTTGTTTGTCAAATTTAGTTGTCAGAACTATATGTCTTGATTTCTAGTCTACTTATAGCTAAAGTCTCGGACTAGGATAGTTAAGTGTAGTTGAGCTCCAGACTCCACCGCGATCATCATATGAAGACGAAGAACTACTCAAGGAACCAGTGGAACTTCATCGACTAAAAGGTATGCGGAGAGTTCAACTTATATATCACTCAAAAGTCTATCTACTCTATCTCCTACTCTTGAGACAAAAGTCGTATAAGTATATAGATTTAAATTATTCACATTTGCTATTTCGAGCCGAGTTTAACTCGCCTATCTATTTCTCGAAATATGTGTTGGTAAGCTTTCGCTTTATCCAAATTCATCTTTACTCGTGACGAAAGTCATGTTGACATTTCAATATCTTGAAAATCGCTTTGATGAAAAATTGTTTGTGAATAACAACTATATAACATCCTCTAAGAATGTTTCAATGATTGAAGTGTAGAGTTGAGATTATGTAACCATCTTTGGATATAAGCATATATAGTTTGTTCGCACATTAGTGTATAAATCCATGAACCAAGAACCAAGTGTATGCATATGTGTGTGTATGAAATTGGTGAAGGAGACAGGTTAAGTATGTGTATCTATACGCATACTAGCGGAAGTTCACATCCGTGAATATCTGCGGAGTTTGGGAATTAACAAACTCTTAACCAGTCACCTTAAGTATGCGTACCCGTACGCATACTGAAGAAAGTTTTCTACCCGAGAATTTCTGCTGAGGTTGGAAACCAAAACCAACTCAAATCCGGTTGCTTAGGTACGCATACCCGTACACATACTTAAGCTGGTTACTTTATCAAATCGGTCAGTTCATGAACTTAAACATTTAAATTATAAGGAATACAATCTTTGTAAACCGTGGTTATAATGTTCATGAATCGATTCAAGTGAAACAAACCGATTTTTGTTTCAATTGTGTCTTCCAAAAGATCTAAGCAATTGAACAACTCTTTAAATAGTTCATTTGAGTCATTTGAACTAGTTGTGGTAAAGAAGAATAATGTTGACATGAAAGTGCTCATATGGCTAACCATTTGGTTAACTGTTGTGAACCAACTAAGTGTACATGTTTAGGTACGATTACTCAAACCTAAATGAATTACATTTCATTTGTGGATAACAATCTAAGATTCGATCTAACGGT
Source organism: Papaver somniferum (assembly GCF_003573695.1). Lineage (NCBI taxonomy): Eukaryota > Viridiplantae > Streptophyta > Magnoliopsida > Ranunculales > Papaveraceae > Papaver > Papaver somniferum. The sequence goes on from NC_039361.1 coordinate 68,966,116, forward strand.
TGAAAGATATTAGCTTGAATCTAATCAGGTTTTCATCTAACGGTGGACATTGAATACTTTGTTACTAATCTAACATTGATTGCAAACCCTGATTTGAAAACTATATAAAGGCGAACTCTAGCAACTGGGAAACCTAATCCCCACACCTCCTGTGTGATACTAGTTTTGTTAGCTAGAGTCGATTCTCCTTTAACCTTAGGTTTCTTCTCGAATCCCTGTAGGTTAACGACTGAAATACTTCGTTGGGATTGTGAAGCCAGACCGGACTACTTTTCTCGTAGTTGTGTGATCTGATCTTGTTGTATCTATCGTATGAGTAAAATCGTAAGATTGGCTTGAGATTGATATCTCCGATAGGCAAGATAGAAAAGAAGTCACAAATATCTTCGTCTCATCATTTGTGATTCCACAATATCTTGTTTCGCTAGTCGATTAAGATTATTATGAAGTGATCGATAATTCTAGGCCGTTCTTCGGGAATATAAGTCCGGGTTATCGATTGGATCCTGTTCACCTTGATTTATCAAAATACGGAATAAAACTCGTAGGTATTTCTGTGGGAGACAGATTTTTCTATTATGGTAGACTTTTCTGTGTGATACATATTTGTTCATTAAAGTCTTCGACTTTGGGTCTTAGCAACTCTTAGTTGTGGGTGAGATCAGCTAAGGGAATCAAGTGCGTAGTATCCTACTGGGATCAGAGACGTAAGGAGCGCAACTGTACCTTGGATCAGTGTGAGATTGATTGGGGTTCAACTACAGTCCAGACCGAAGTTAGTTTGTAGTAGGCTAGTGTCTATAGTGGCTTAATACAGTGTGTGTTCAATCTGGACTAGGTCCCAGAGTTTTTCTGCATTTGCGGTTTCCTCGTTAACAAAACTTCTGGTGTCTGTGTTATTTCTTTTCCATGTTATATTTTGTTATATAATAGAAATATCACTGGTTGTGCGTTAAGATCAATCAATTAGAATATACAACCTTGGGTTGTTGATTTACATTGATTGACACTTGAACATTGGTCTTTGGTACCGTTCAAGTTACTCCTCTTATATTCAATCGGGATCACAGATTTCTATTTGTTGATTTCGGATAGAATTAAGAGTTAGAGATATTAAACTCTTTGATATTCTTTATTCTAGATTGAGTCTGAATGTCTATTTGATTCTCTTAAAAATATACTGGAGTTAGTCCATACAGATTGCTAATCGAAATATTGGGTGAGGTTGTTAGACCCCCCGCTTTTTTAGTTAGTAATACTGACTTGACTTGTTTCCATTCCTAACGTGTCTTTCAAGTCGTATTATATTGAAAACATAACATGCGAATCTGTATATATATAAAATACTCCATTGATTATACTTGGTCATAGCATTATGATCAAAGTATCAAGGAATTATATTATGAAGTATAAATGAATATCTTTTGAACTTCGTAAATACAACATTAACATAATCTATGTATTTAGTTACTTGGTTATGTGTAAGATATAGGTGTTATTTCATCCTAGAAAACTATGTATTATTACATTGGTTTAAGGAAGTAGATGTATGAACTTGATTCATAATCGGAAGGGAAACCATGATTGATCCGATTATTTATTGAATATCTTTCGGATGACCAATATAAGATGACAAGGTAGAACCTATCTTAACTTATGTTGAGAATTGAGGTCTAACCGGTCATAGCCTATAGTGTGTAGCATGTTGTAAGCGGTCACAAGCTACTTTGTGAAGCAAGGTGTAACCGGTCACAAGCTACATTGGGAAGTTAGTTGTAATCGGTCACAAGATACTTTGGGAAGAAAGGTGTAACCAATCACAAGCTAATTTTGGAAGTGAGGTGTAACCTATCACAAGCTACTTTGGGAAGCATGGTGTAACCGGTCACAACCTAATTTGGGAGGCATGGTATAACCAGTCACAACTTAAATTGTGAGTCATGGTATAACCGATCCCAAGGAGCAAAACTGAGTTTTCAATATTCACATATCTCTTTATGTTTTGTGTGATTTTGGAATTAGGGTTTGCTGAGAGAAACTTCTTGTTAGAGCATAGCTCGGTTGAACCTACTAAGCATTGGTATGTCAAGTTTAGTTGTCATATTTCAGTGAGCCAAAACTCATTTAAGGAGTCGCTTGATTATGTACTAGAGTCAACTTCGTATAGGCTAGCTTGGAAGTATTAGGATATGAGACATTACAAGTATTGCGAAGACTTGAAGAAGTGAAGAAGCAAGGAGCTACAACGACAACATCATCCTTCAACTTGAGGTTAGTGATATTTGACTTGAACTGTTTCATTCCCTGATGTATCTTTCAAGTCGTGCATATTGAAAACAAAACTGCGAAGCATCAATGATTATACTCTAGTTAGATATAGTATTAAGGAATACAATACGAGGTTTATTGCTTAACCGTTAAACTTTGTATATAAGACATCGACATAATCGTTTGAATGCTATTGTTATTATGTATGGGTATAAGGTGAAGATTTCATCCTAGGAAATAATGTTTTAGATTTGTTTTAAGGAAGTAAATTCATGAACTTGTTTTGTGAATCGAAATAGAAATCGCCAGGCATTATTGATATTGTTATTCATTGCATATCTTTTGAACTACCAATATGTGTGATTAGTATAACCGCTCATGACTTGTTTATGTTCTTGGTAAAACTATTCACAAAGGCCTGACTTTTGTATTGGTATGACTTTTATTAGTGAAACCGATCTTAAGTAATCACCTGAGATGGTATGATCGATTTTTTGTTATTGGTATGACCGAATCTGGGTAAAGGGGAACCGATCCTAGTAAGAGGTGCAACCTATCACAAAGGGGAATCGATCCTTGTATGAGGTGCAACAAGTTTTTAGTAGAAAGGGGAACCGATCCTATTGACATGTGCAACACGTTTTTAGGCAAAGGGGAACCGATCCTATGGACATGTGCAACAAGTACAAGTTAGATACCATATACATGTGGGGAACCGATCCTAGTACCTAGTCAACCGAAATTTGGAAAGCTAGTGTGACTATGCACAATACTCACATGGATGTAGAACCGAAACTTGTTTTGGTATAACCGTGAAACCCATGTTTGGTGATTGAGTGTTCTTAATCAATCACATAGTTCTTGAAAGTCATATGAACCAATTATAAACTTGTTTGGAAGTGTGGCAAGTTTCAATAATGTAAGTATGAAAGAGGACTTACAAAGTAAAGATGTTGACATACTTTGAACATGTGCAGTAACGCTATCCTTTAATTGTTCAAAGTTATCCCTTAATATCTAAAGGAAGAAAATCCTGGATCGAATAAAATAAATTGAGAATCTTTTATTTAAGGTTTTTAATTTTATTTTAGGAGAATGAAAATTAGTAATGTGCATTTACTAGTTGGAGATTTTCCAAGAGATTTTCGGTCAATATTTGGAAAAAGCATTTCTAGGAATTATGGAAACCGAATCTGGAATATATTGCATATCTTGAGAATACTTTCGGGTTTGGAAATTCCTTGGTCTATAAATATGAAAGTTTGCATTTCGAGCAAACTAATCCTTAGAGACAGCAAAACTATCTCAGTTGTGCTGCTACTGGTGAAGCCGCCTATTCGGAGAGGAGAGTAACCTAATTAGGCGAAATCTCTTACGACCGCTCAGTTTAAAGACTTCTTTGGGATTGAGAATCTCTATTAGTACTGTTGGTGGGAAACTAGATAATTGCGGGTTATCTTTTGTTTTCTATTGATTTGATTGACTAACGGTGGTTGAACTTTGATTGCACCTAGTTTGTTTATGCTTGAGAATCTTCTCTTCTGATATAAGATTCACTCAAACGAGATCAAAGTTTCGACGGGGATCTTTAGACTGTTTGTAGATCTAAATACGTCTTGTGATAATCTATTGTTAACAGACTTCGTTCTGTACGTGATTAATCACAAGAGATTCAAGTTGATTGTGTGCAGGTGTTTATTGAAGATCTAAGAAGATTTGAAGACAAAAAATACTTTGAAGATTTCTGATTTGGGTTCATAATCTTTGGTGTGCACAATACTTGTTTCGGTAAAATAGGATCCAACTATAGTCGGTTTATCCTTGTGGTAGATTAGATTGATTAGTTGTGTAGATTGGCATCAATACAATTCTTTATGATTAAAAGTATTGATTGAAAAATATTAACAATTACTTTGGTAGTTGATAATAAGATAGATCTATGAACCTGGCAAAGGAGTTTATTGAGCTAAACAGAAGAGCCTTTTGTCGAACTCATATCACTTGGTTGAAAAAAGTTGATACCAAACAGATTTGTTGTTCCTTTCTTGTTTGGAATACGAACCAAAGGAATTGTTCTAAGTACATGACTTATTACAGGTCAGAGGCGTGGGAATACAGACGGAACTAGGTGAACTATGGGTTTAGTTGCTTGGTCTCAACTATACGAAGTTGGTTTGATTTTGTATAGGGGCTTTTTCCTGAGAGTATTCAATTTTGGACAAGGTACCGGGGTTTTTCTGCATTTGCGGTTTCCTCGTTAACAAAATCTTGTCGTGTCATTTACTTTTATTTTCCGCAATTATAATTGTTGTTATTATAATTTAAGGTAAATTACACAAACGTGAATTCATATTTACTTGATAAGTAATCCTATTGTGTTTGGTTAAGTCCGAACCTTTTATCAAGTAAACATATTTCGTTGTTGTATTGTCTCGATCTCGTATCCACAGACGATCACAGGAAGTGTGAACCGATTTGTTATATTGTCTCGACTCAGTCCATAGATAATCACTTTCAGAGAAAGGACTTATAGGTGGATTTTTTTTAGTTTGAGGTATATTTGGGTACCCTCGTATTTTCACTTCTAGATGTTGACATTATTTGAACATGTGCATAACTCTTATTATTAATTTTTCAAATATATTCCTTGATACTCAAGGTGATCCCAAACCGAAATATTGAAAAGCATTTAATTATGCTTGTCATAATATATGTTTTAATTACCAGCAATTAAAACATATACTATGGAGAATATTATTAGTTAACGTGCTACACTAATAATAGAAATTTTTTAAGAGAGATTTCGGAAATATTGATTAACATTTATTGGAAATAAGAAAAACCGAAGTTAGGTACTTTAATGAATATCTTGAGAATATTTTCGGTTTTGAAATTTCCTTGTTGTCCAAACAACCTTGGTCTATAAATACTTGAGTTTGCATTTCTTGAAAACTATCATAAGACCCGGGAAAACTTCATTTGTGTTGTTTCTGGTGGAGCCATCTATACGGAGAGGAAAGTACCCTAATTAGGCGAAATCTTTTACAACCGCTTGTTTAAAGACTTATGTGGGATCAAGAAGCTCTACGAGTACCGTTGGTGGGAAGATAGATAATTGCATTGTTATTTTAGTTTTCGATTATTGATTTGATTGACTAACGGTTGTTGAAAATTTGATTGTACCTAGTTTGATTATTCTTAAGAGCCTTCTCTTCTGACATAAGGGTCACTCAAACTTGATCAAATTATAGACAGGATCTTTAGAACCATTTACGGATCTAAAGACATCTTGTGATAATCCATTGTTAATGGGCTCCGTTCTGTGTGTGATTGATCACAAGAGGATTCAAGTTTGTGTTGTGCAGGTTATTGAGAAGGCAATTGAAGATTTGAAGACGAAGAAGATTTTATTTTTAGTTTTCGTATCTTGTGAATTTAGTGCATAAATCTTGATCGGCTGGCATATAACTAGAATCGTGTTTATGTTTAATAGACTTGATTGTCTAGTTATGTAAGATCGGCATCGCTTTATGGTTACTCTTTGAGTTCTATATTGATTAATTGCGAATCTAGAAATTGTTTATTTCGGTAATCAAGTTTTAGATTGATGTAACCAGAAAAAGGAGTTTATTAGTTTAAACGGAAGAGCCTTTGTTAACAACCCAAATATATCTTTTACCAAAGATTGATTAGAGTGGTTACCAAACATATTCATTCTTTTGCTGTTTGGAATACGATCCACATGAGTAGCTAATCACGTGCCTGACTCTAGCAGTTGAAGGTGCCGGGATACTGAGGAAACTAAGTAGCTAGGGATAGTCTACTTGGTCTCAACTATACGAAGTTGGTATTAGATTTTGTATAACGGCTTAATTCCTAGAGTATTCAAAACTAGACTAAGTCCCGGGGTTTTTCCGCATTTGCGGTTTCCACGTTAATAAAATCTTGTGTTGTGTTATTTACTTTACTTCCGCATTATATTTGTATACCATAGTTGTTGTATTGTCTCGATTTTGTCCATAGACGATCACACTTGGTATAAGACTTAAAGGTTGATATTTAAAAGATTGTGGTGTATTTGGGTACCCTCGTATTTTTACTAAACTCTTCAATTGCGAAGAATATACTGATAGCAAGGGAATGGTACCCTAAAACTATGTTCTAAATACTTGCAAGTGCACAAGGCCAAGAATAGCTAGTGAGCAAGCAAGGGAAAGTCCACAGGGACTTGGAGGATGCAAATGTAACTTTTTTGTTCTTTTCTACTAAAACCTAAATCTAAACAGTGACAACAAAACTAAACAGGACACTAACTAACAGGAAGCTAACTAATCAGGACAACAACTAACAGGACATTCACTTGAAGAAATAATTCACACTAACATTAAAGTCAACTAATCATTAAGCTGAAACTAATCATCAAACATTAAATAGAACATAATTTTTGACAGAAAACTACACTAATTCAACACTGACAGTTGAAGCAAGATTAACAATGAAACTTAAACATGAACAACAAACATTGAAGTTGAGATTTTTGAAACAACAATGAAGTGATTGAATATTTGATAAAGGGGAACTAGGGCTTGAGAATTCACCACTCAACCCACACTAGCATGTTAGCTATTGCACTACTCTAGCTTCTTAGATGGACAGTTTAACTTCAATCACTATATCAAGGAAAAGTATTAGTTGTCTGCTCAAAGAACAACTAATCAAAGCTAACTAACATGAAATTGAATGCAAGTGAAACATACATAGATGGAGAATGGGTTAGGGAGTGTTTGGGTGAAGTCGATAGGTATTTGGCGATTGGGTGTTGAGCGGGTGTATCAAAATTTGATGTCTCGATGATGAAGGGCGTACGATGAGAAGGTGATGGAATGATCCAACGGAGCGATGGAGATGGGTGTGGAGCGACCGTTGGCTGTGAGATACATCAAAACCGATGGTCCAAGATGGAGTTAGGTGTTATAGTGTCAGACGGGAACATCAAAGCTCGATGCACTTTGATGAAGCGACCGTTGGATGATGGAATGGATCCAATCTGACGGCTAAGGAGAGAAGCGGGTTTGGGTTTGGATCTTGGGTTTAGGATATGGGTTTGGGTTTAGGAAATGGATTTGGGCTTAGGTAATCTTGAGCCCACTTCTTCTTTAAGAACAATTTCTTCCTTGTTAAGCCCATTTTCATCCTTGAGTCTTCCATACCGCATTCTTCACTTCTTTTCCGCTAGAGTTTCCTTCGGCTTTTTCCCGTATCTTTGCTCTTTTCGCTCCGCAACTCATCTAGACTTTATTTATCACCTAAAAATGCAAAATTAAGTAAAATAAAATATTTATCCTTGAGGAGAGTAAAATACAGAATTCATTACCAAAAGGGAAATTATGGTATGCAAAAAGGGATAAGTGCCAATAAAATGATGATAAATAATGCAATATTTGGCACCTATCAAATACCCCTAAACCTGAATTTTACTTGTCCTCAAGTAAAACAGAAACTAAGGAAATCCTACCTATACTACTGTCGATGTTCTCTCGATTGCATTTAGCGAATGCAATAAGCCTTTTAAACCACTAAGTGTCCCTAGTGGACGAGTTGAAGTCTCGTGAAGGTTTGCTTAGAACGTACCTACAAAGTTTTAGGACAAAATATAAGCTCAGATTCCATGAAATGTGACATGTGCAAGATAGTAGAAGCTTACAGCAAAATGGAGATGTCAATCTAGCTATCAAAGGCACAATCCTAGCACTGATAACAAATAAAGACATGTGATAAGAGTGTAAAGTGTATCTACACATGTGTAAAGAAAGATCGGATGTTATGACTACTAATCACCAAGAGATAGTTTCTCAGGCTAAGAACCGAGGTCGAAATCTAGATAGCTGTCCGGACTTTACGAGAATTGTGAATGAGTTGGAGGTATTTCACAATTACTCGCGTTGTACATCAATGGCATACACCCTTCCTTGCTTATAACACAAAAACACAAAAGATGACTCTTTACATGACTCTTATTTACATTGACTACTCTCTTTTATTTTTGGAACAAGAGAGGATGGAATTGATAAATACTTGATTTTTTTTTTCTGAATATATACATCGTTTTTTTTTTTTTTTTTGAAAAAGTATTTACAACATGGTAACTCTTTTGATACATAAGCAAAAAGAAACAAAAAATTACATGACTCTTAGCAAGAGGTAGCCCTTTTTGATGCACCCAGTTAAATTCAATGGTTGTCTTTCTTAATGTAACCTCCACCTTCTATCCCAACCAACCAAAGAACAAGCTAGTCAAGTTTCGTTCAGTATTCTAAAGTTATTGGCAATCGTGACTTCCGATAGAACACCTCAAGGATGAGGCTATACATGTATTGGTAGATCGTGCGCGTGCAAGTTTCTTATCACTATGTGAATTGTGCTAGAATCAGGGTGCCTAAATATCTAGACTAAGAATCTTTATGTTTACATACATGCACAAGAGTCAACATTTCAAGGTAAATGAGCTCCATTTTTATGATTTTTTAATTATTTTTTTTCAATTTTTCAATTTTTTCAAAAAGAATTCAAAAAGAAGGAGTTCTTGTTTTCAATTATGGCATATTATCGTGGTATCTACTCTATACCCCCAAACCTAAACTAAACATTGTCCTCAATGTTTCAAAAGATGTAAAGAATTATAATACAACATATGAAGAGGATCATGCTGAGTAGAGAAAAAGGAAAGAGAATACCCGATTTCGGCGAAAGCAAGATTAGAACTCCGTTATTCAAGGCAAGAATCCAACATATGTCAGCCGAGATCATATTGGATTAGCAAAATATGTACAAAAGAAACAACTTTTTTTTTTTACTGGATTATATACAAAAAAAATTTGGTTTTGTCGGGAGACATTTGGTTTTTATGGGAAACTTTTGGAAAACTTTGGTTTTTTTAGGGAAAAAGGGGGGTTGCAGTTTGTTTGAGGCCCAAAATTCAGTTTAAAAAGTTGGCCTAGATTTTGGTTTTCAGAGTTACAATTACAGGCCCACAGTAAATTCAAACAAGCCCAAAACAGTTTTAAACAAACTCAAAAACAAATTAATCAAGCCCAAAAACAATTAGAACAAGCCCACAAACTGGGTTCAGAAGCCCAGTTGGGTATTTGGCTGTTGGGCTCTCGGAGAGTAAAAGTACGAGGCCCACTTGGGCTTGGAATTTGTTTTTCAAATTTTAAATTTGGGTCAAACCCAGTGTTCAGAAACAAGCCCAGAAGTTCATTTTCAGTTGGGTTTTGGGCTAGCAGTTTAGCCAAAAGCTTAGGCCCATCGGGGCTTGAAAATGTTTTTCAATTTTTTGTTTGGGTCAAGCCCAGAGTAGAAACAGGCCCAGAAATGAGTTTTAGAAATGGGTTATCAAAATTTTCAGAAACAGAATTTGTTACAAGCCCAGAATAATTACACTTTCAGAATTTCTACTTTTAGTTTAGGCTTACACTTTGAAAAGGGGAGCCCAGTTGGGATCCTTAGTTGCAAAGCCCAGTTGGGCTTGGTTCTCAGCAACAAGCTCATACCAGCAACTCAACAACAGCAGAAGGAAAACAGCAACAGCACCAGAGGCTGGCTGTAGCAATGGCCCAAGCACCGGCAACAGCAGGAACTCAGCAGCAGCAGGGAGAAGAAGAAAGTAGCAGCACAACTGCAGCAACAACAGCAAGAGCACCAGAGGCTCAGCACCAGCAGCAGCAAGTGGCAAGCCCAGCAGCAGCAGCACAGCAGCAGAGGCTGGCAGCAACAACAGGAAGCAGCAGCAGCAGCAACACCTGTTGGCTCAAAAAGAGAAGTAAGTTTCTCTTGAAAAAGAAGCAATGAGGGATCAATACAACAGTGATATGCAAACTAAGATGCAAACTAATATGCAATATGCAAGATGCTAATGCAAGTTACACTAAGATGCAGTTAACCTAAGATGCAATGCAAAACAGTAAGATGCACAGCAAGTTATGCAAAAACAGCAAACTAAGATACAAGAAAAACTTCAACAAAACAGCAGCCAAGTCCCCGGCAGTGGCTCCAAAAACTTGGTAGGGTTTTGAAAGAACCTACAACTTAGACCTGCAAGTATACATGGTCAGTTGTAGTGAGTGAATAAGCAGGGGAAGTCCACAGGGACAAGGAGGGAGCTGTGTTGATTTTCTATGTTTCTTAATTGAATTCGAACCTAAAGTGTCAAGACAAAAGCTAAAGCTCAGTGTGGATATGGAGATTGCTAGGATTTTGGAGTCCACCACCTAATCTTAGCTAAGTAATTCAGTTACAGTGATGTCATTGTCTCTGGTAAAAAGTATTTATCACAAGTATTAATTGTCTGATTAAAGCACAACTAATCAAAAGATAAATCTATTCATTTTAAGCATGATTTACAGCACAACAACATAGAATTGATCAAACTACCAAGGATGCATGACATACATGGTGAAAGTAATATGTTGTGGAACTAAGATGAAATCTACCCTTAAGCAATTAAGTACAGCAATAACACCACTAAAAACATGAATCAATTTAGCAAAATATTAAGGGCTCCATCTAACCCTAGCAGAATGGATTAGAACATAACAAACATTGTGAACAAATGTAATTGAGTTCTACTGAACATGAAATTATGCTAAAAACTGAAATTGTAATTGAAACTAACAATAGAGAGCACTGGCTAGTCCAGGCCTCTAAGGTTGAGCTCTGGCTAACCCAGGCATGCCCCAACACAACACACAAGCCTTCTATTTATACATGCCAACCAAATATCCAAAAATCCCCAAAATATAAAATTTAGGTTTACACAAAAAATCCGAAATTGACCTTTACCTAATCTCTGAAATCAATCAATGGTCTCGACCCATTCTTCTATCGCTTCTCCTCTTTCGTAATTGGTGGTTTGATTTCACTAACTCTGTTTCTCTCAAACCTAGTTTATAGGTTCACTGTTTTTGAAAAGATAAAAGGGTTGAGAGAGAAGGAGCTAGAGGGTATCATGGTGGTGTCCTTTAGTGATGGCGGGGGTGGATGATTGATGGGGTGCAGTGATGGAGGTGTTTGAGCGGAGTTGGTGGCGGACATGGTGGTGGTGATGGTCGCTGTAGAGGAATGGAGAAGATGGAGTCGATGGTTTTGGGAAGAAGGGTGCGTTTGTTTTGCGGGTATATGTGTTAGGTACTAGGGTGTTGAGTGGGTTTAGCAATTGTTGATGCACAGCAAGGATGAGACGTTGGATGCGAAGATGATGGATCGATCTAAGGGCGAGATGGAAGGAAGCGGGGAGCGACCGTTGGATGCCCGATACAACGAAACTGACGGCTCAAGATGGAGTTAGGTGCTGTAGTGTTTGACAGGATCTTCAGACTTCGATGCACGACGATGAAGCGACCGTAGGATGCTGAGATGATCCAATCTGACGGCTGAAGATGAAGGCGGGTATGGATATTGGAAATGGGTTTGGGTGAGGGTTTTGGGCCTTGGGTATGCCAAGCCCATATCTTCTTTAAGAACAATTCTTCCTCTTCAAGCCCAGTTCTAGCCTTTTGGTCTTGCGCAAAACATTCTTCGCGGCTTCCTTGTGTGATTCCTCTTGGCTTCCACCACTTTTCTGCTCTTTTTGCTCCGTAATTCATCCAAACTTTATTTACAACCTAAAAATGCAAAATTAATTAATAAAAATATTTATTCTTGAAAACAACGAAAACACAGAATATGGGATAAAATGGAGCGTTAGTGCACAAAAGATGAGTTAAATGCCAATAAAAAAGGTATAAAAATATGCACTTTTTAGCACTCATCAAATACCCCCAAACCTGAACTTTACTTGTCCTCAAGTAAAACAGAACTAAGGAAATCCTACATATACCACTGTCGTTGGTCTCTCGATTGCATTTAGCGAATACAATGAGCCTTTTAAACCACTAAGTGTCCCTAATGGATGAGTTGAAGTCTCGTGAAGGTTTGCTTAGAACGTACCTACAAAGTTCTAGGACAAAATATAAGCTCAGATTCCATGAAATGTGACATGTGCAAGACAGTAGAAGCTCACAGCAAAATGGAGATGTCAATCTAGCTATCAAAGGCACAATCCTAGCACTGATAACAAATAAAGACATGTGATAAGAGTGTAAAGTGTATCTACACATGTGTAAAGAAAGATCGGATGTTATGACTACTAATCACCAAGAGATAGTTTCTCAGGCTAAGAACCGAGGTCGAAATCTAGCTAGCTGTCCGGACTTTACGAGAATTGTGAATGAGTTGGAGGTATTTCACAATTACTCGCGTTGTACATCAATGGCATACACCCTTCCTTGCTTATAACACAAAAACACAAAAGATGACTCTTTACATGACTTTTATTTACATTGACTACTCTCTTTTATTTTTGGAACAAGAGAGGATGGAATTGATAAATACTTGATTTTTTTTTTTGAAAGTATTATTTACAACATGGTAACTCTTTTGATACATAAGCAAAAAGAAACAAAAAATTACATGACACTTTGCAAGAGGTAGCCCTTTTTGATGCACCCAGTTAAATTCGATGGTTGTCTTTCTTAATGTAACCTCCACCTTCTATCCCAACCAACCAAAGAACAAGCTAGTCAAGTTTCGTTCAGTATTCTAAAGTGATTGGCAATCGTGACTTCCGATAGAACACCTCAAGGATGAGGCTATACATGTATTGGTAGATCGTGCGCGTGCAAGTTTCTTATCACTATGTGAATTGTGCTAGAATCAGGGTGCCTAAATATCTAGACTAAGAATCCTTATGTTTACATACATGCACAAGAGTCAACATTTCAAGGTAAATGAGCTCCATTTTTATGTTTTTTTTTTAATTTTTAATTTTTTTATTTTTATTTTTTCATTTATTTTTTTTTCAAAAAGAAAGAGTTATGTTTTCAATTATAGCATGTTATAAGGGTATGTAGTGATCATCACCCCTAAACCTAAATTAAACAGTGTCCTCAATGTTTAAAAAGTGCAGAAGAAAGAACTGTATAGAAAAGGAAAAATAAAATGGAATGTTCAACCTGGTTTATGTACAAGGGTGGACCAATCATGCCACATAGACGGGATCCTCCAGATCGGTCGTCTCAATGTCAGGGGGAAGTGGTTCAAGGAACGGTTTCAATCGCTGCCCGTTCACTTTGAAAATGTTCTTGTTGGGCACATCTTCAAGTTCCACAGCTCCATAAGGGAATACCGTGCGTACTAGGAACGGGCCGGTCCATCTGGACCGCAATTTTCCTGGAAAAAGATGCAACCGAAATTCGTATAACAAAACTTTCTGACCCGGCGTGAATGACTTGCGCAGAATACACTTATCATGAAACAACTTCATCTTTTGCTTATACAGCCTGGCACTGTCATAAGCCTCATTCCTCAATTCTTCTAACTCATTGAGTTGAAGTTTCCGTTGAGCGCCCGCCTTGTCGAGAGAAAAGTTAAGTTTCTTGATAGCCCAGCAAGCTCGATGTTCTAATTCCACAGGAAGATGACATGGATTTCCATACACTAGACGATAAGGGGACATGCCAATTGGTGTCTTATAAGCTGTTCTATAGGTCCACAAAGCATCATTCAATCTCAATGATCAATCTTTCCTTGACGGGTTGACCGTCTTCTCCAGAATGTGCTTAATCTCCCTATTAGAAACTTCTACTTGTCCACTTGTCTGAGGGTGGTACGGAGTTACAACCTTGTGGGTTATGCCATACTTGCGTACTAAAGACTCAAAGTACTTGTTACAGAAATGCGAACCACCGTCACTGATTATAGCTCTAGGGGTACCAAAACGTGAAAATATGTTCTCCTTCAGAAATGAGAGTACCACCTTGTGGTCATTTGTCTTGGTTGCAACAGCTTCAACCCACTTCGAAACGTAATCAACAACAACTAGGATGTATAATTTGCCTTCTGAAGTAGGAAATGGACCCATGAAGTCAATCCCCCATACATCAAATAGCTCAACGATCAAAATAGGATTCAACGGAATCATGTTTCTCCTCGAGATACTTCCTAGCTTCTGACAGCGCTCACAAGCAATACAATACTCATGGCAGTCTCTAAACATCGATGGCCAGTAAAACCCACACTGCAAGATCTTTGCAGCGGTTTTCTTGGCACTGAAATGCCCTCCACATGCTTGGTCATGACAGAATGATATCACATCTTTCTGTTCCATGTCGGGTACACATCTCCTAATGATTTGGTCTCGGCAGTACTTAAACAAATATGGGTCGTCCCAAAGGAAATGTTTAACTTCAGCCAAGAACTTGGAGCGGTCTTGTCTTGACCAATGTGAGGGCATTCTTCCTGTAGCAAGGTAGTTAACAATGTCGGCAAACCAAGGAAGGTTTGACACAGACGTCAATTGTTTATCAGGGAACGATTCTCTAATCAACGCATATTCATCACTAGACTCACTAGTTAATCGGGACAAGTGATCAGCAACCACATTCTCACAACCTTTCTTATCACGGATTTCGATGTCGAATTCCTGTAATAAGAGTATCCATCGAATAAGGCGAGCTTTAGCATCCTTCTTAGAAAGAAGGAACCTCAAAGCCGCATGGTCAATGTATATGATGATCTTAGATCCTATCAAATAATATCTAAACTTGTCTAATGAAAATACCACGGCAAGAAACTCCTTCTCGGTAGTCGTATAATTGAGTTGAGCATCATTAAGAGTTTTACTAGCATAGTATATACCATATGGTAGTCTATCAACACGCTGTCCTAAAACAGCGCCAACGGCATAATCAGAGGCATCACACATGAGTTCGAATAGTAGTTTCCAGTCGGGTGGTTGGACAATAGGAGCTAAGGTAAGGAGAGTCTTGAGTTCTTCCCACGCCTTCACACAAGCAGCATCGAAGTTAAAGACAACATCTTTGGCAAGTAGATTACACAAAGGTCTTGAGATTTGGCTAAAGTTTTTGATGAATCGCCGGTAGAAACCAGCGTGACCTAAAAATGATCGAATCCCCTTCACAGAGTGGGGTTGTGGTAAATGTTGAATGAGGTCGACTTTAGCTTTATCTACTTCAATTCCTTTTTCTGAGACGATGTGTCCTAGAACTATGCCGGAGTTCACCATAAAGTGGCATTTTCCCAGTTTAAAATCAGATTCTTTTGCTTACATCTAGATATCACAAGGACCAGATGGTCCAAACATTCGTCAAAAGAGGAACCAAACACAGAGAAATCATCCATAAAGATATCGAGAAAACTATCTATCATGTCTGAAAAAATGCTCATCATGCAACGCTGAAAAGTAGCAGGTGCATTACACAACCCGAAGGGAATACGTCTAAAAGCAAATGTCCCAAATGGACACGTGAATGTAGTTTTTTCCTGATCTTCCGGTGCAATGTGAATTTGGTTATAACCGGAAAAGCCATCTAGAAAACAGTAGTGATTGTGTCCAGACACACGTTCTAGCATTTGGTCTATGAAGGGAAGGGGGAAGTGATCTTTTATTTTTACTGTGTTCAACTTCCTGTAGTCGATACATACTCGCCATCCTGTGGTTGTACGTGAAGGGACTAACTCATTCTTTTCGTTCCGAACTACAGTAATGCCTGACTTCTTAGGCACAACTTGAATGGGACTAACCCATTTACTATCTGAAATCGGATATATGATACCCGCATCAAGTAGCTTCAAGATCTCACTCTTAACAACGTCTCTCATGTTAGGATTAAGTCTCCTTTGCATTTCCCTAGATGGTTTGGCATTCTCTTCAAGATTAATGTGGTGCATGCAAATTGTGGGACTTATTCCTCTGAGATCTAAGATGGTCCATCCTAAGGCTTCTTTCTGCTCCTCAAGTACTTCTAAAAGCTTGTTTTCCTGTTCTATGTTTAATCGTGAAGAAATGATAACAGGTAAAGTATCAGAAGGACCTAGAAATGCATACTTCAAAGTATCAGGTAATGGTTTCAATTCCTGCTTGGCCTTAAGAGACTCATCCGAAGATATAACAGACTTCTCAGAAAGTGGGAGTTGTTCCACTTTAGTCTGCCATTCAGTGATGTCCATATGAGGTAAATATTCGAGCAAAGATTGGACTTCACCAATGTATTCATCATCATACAACTCCAAGTCAACTTCTTCCATACATGCTAGTCAGTGAATCTTGGATCAAACTATCCATCATATTAATCTCATGTACATCTTCATCATCAAGACTCACATGCTGTTGACTAACATTAAACGCATTCAATTCTACAGTCATGTTTCCAAAAGATAGTTTCAACACTCCATTCCGACAGTTAATGATCGCATTGGACGTCGCCAAGAAAGGACGTCCTAAAATGACAGGAATGTGACAGTCTGGGTTTTGTACAAGTTGAGTGTCTAAGACAATGAAGTCTACAGGGAAATATAATTTTTCAACCTTAATCAAAACATCTTTTACCACTCCACGAGGAACTTTGACGGATCGGTCCGCCAAGTGGAGAGTTATGGGTGTTGGTTTCAACTCTCCAAGAATATGGCAGGAGGTTCACACTTGCACCTAGATCTAATAAAGCTCTATTGATCGTGTGTTCTCCGATAGTGCAAGAGATTGTTGGACAGCCTGGGTCCTTAAACTTGGGTGGAGTTTTGTTCAGAATGATGGAACTCACCTGTTCAGCTAAGAAAGCACGTTTGTGCACATTAAGCTTGCACTTTTGAGTACACAAGTCTTTGAGGAATTTGGCATATGCAGGGATTTGCTTGATTGCCTCAAGAAAAGGAATGTTGATGTTGACTCTTTTGAACATTTCTAACATCTCATTGCAGTGGGTACTTATCTGTTGGCGAACTAACCTCTGAGGATATGGAGCAACAGGAGCATTAGGAGGTAGAGGGACATTCACAGCAGTGGAATTGTTGGCTTCACTAATGTGCTCGGACTCTTTTTCTAAACTGGAGGTTTCCTTTGGTGGTGTAGGCAGTGTTAGGTTTGGCTCAGATTCACTTGTTTGTGGCATGCCCACATTGTTCTCAACAATCTTACCACTTTGGAGAGTGGTGATGGAATGAACTTGATCGGGTGAGGTTTCTCCGCAAGATGATGTGCCTGCTTGAAATATCTTCTTTGGACTTTGTTGGGGTTGGATAGGAAGTTTACCCTTTTCTCTTGTATTCAGTGCATCGCAAATTTGACCCATATGTAGTTCTAGAGCGGAGACTCGTTGATCAGTCGCTTTCTCATTTTTCATCAGATGTTGGGTCAACTGATTGATACTCTCTTCAATGCTAGAAAATTTCTTTTCAGCAGTGTATTGAGGGTACAACTGCTGCTGAGGATTTCTAGGGTATTGATAACCTTGATTGTTTTGATAGCTTTGATTGGGTTGAGATGGTCCTCCTTGAACAAGGCCTTTGGACCATGAAAAGTTTGGGTGGTTTCTCCATCCTGGATTGTAGGTCTGAGAATAGGGGTTGTGCTCTTGTTTTTGAAACATAGCGTGTGCCTGTTCTAGCCTAGATTCTTGGAATGCATGCATTTCCGGACAATCACTGACCTGATGGTCAGAATCGTTACATATAGCACAGATAGCCATTTCGACATGTTCACAGAAAGCAGTGGTGGAAGGTTTTACGTTTTTCTGTAGTTCTAACGCTTCTATTCTTCTTGCTAGCGCTGCCATTTTTGCATTTCCCTCAAAATCTGACTCACTCCTATGAACCTTAGCTACAGGTGTAGTCTTTCTCGGTTCACGAATGGATTCCCATTGTTGAGTCTTTTCAGCTACTTCAATTAAGAAGTCCCAAGACGCATCAACAGTTTTGTTTACAAATAGACCATTGCACATTGACTCTACAGTTGTTCGGGTGGACACATCTAGTCCCTCATACAAGATTTGCACAAGTCTCCATTTTTCAAAACCGTGGTGGGGACATTGGAGCAATAACTCATTGAATCTCTCCAGGTATCTAGCTAAGGTTTCACCCTCCAATTGCACAAAACTATTCAGACTTTGACGAATTGTCGCAGTCTTGTGGTTTGGGAAGAATTTTTTGAAAAACTCCTTTGTGAGGTCATCCCATGTCATGATGGATTGTGGCTGTAAAGCATACATCTATGCCTTGGCTTTTTCCTTCAAAGAGAAAGGAAATAGCCTTAACTTTAGGGTCTCTTCGGACATTTGAGTGAAACGTATAGTTCCACATATCTCCTCAAATTCTCTCACATGATGGTAAGGGTTTTCATTGTCGATTCCTCTAAACACAGGAAGCATCTGTATTGTGCTCGATTTTAGCTCATAATGACCATTAGCTTCTGGCAAAACAATACAGGAAGGCTGGCTTTCCCTTGTGGGGTATATGTAATCCTTGAGAGTACGGGGTTCTCCCATTGTCTCAGGTTGGTCCGGTGTGTTTTCCTCAGAAGTTGTGGGTATGTCAATTGGGTCTATCGGATTGACTCTAATTAGTCTATTTGATTGGTCTCTAAAGGTTACAATCATATCCCAATTTAATCATGAAATAACAAGCCCACAGATAATGGAGAAAACAAGGCCCACAATTTGGTTTTAAAAGGGTTTTTTGAAAATTTGGTTTGTTTAATGGGTTATAAAAATTTTGGTTATAATGGGTAATTTGTGAAAATCAATTTGGTTTTGTTTGGTTTAATTGGGCTTGGGAACTTTTGGTTTGAATGGGTTTAGAACTTTTGGTTTCAAAAATAAAAGGGAAGCCCACTACTTGGGTTAAATGAGGCCCAGTTGGGTTATTTGACCTAAGCCTAGTTTGGGTAGAAGTTGGTTTGGGCTCACAAATTTTAAGCCCAACAGAAGTTATCACAAACCCACAAAAGAAAGAAGAAAAAAATAAAAAACTAAAAAAATAAATAAAAAAGTAACAATACAAATAATTACAAGCCCAGAAAAAAAGAAAAAAAAGAAAAAAAAGGAAAAATAAAAATTATTACAATCCCAAAATAGAAACACTTAATTATTACAAGCCCAAATGAATTTTAATGAGGCCCAGTTGGATTAGCTCATGGGTTAGGCTTACCCATTTTTGGAGGGAAGCCCAGTTGGGCTTTGGTCCCTTTGTGTTTGTTGCAAAAGCCCAGTTGGGCTTGGATCTTCCTTAGCTTTTCTTTGCAGCCCAGTTGGGCTTGTCTTGACAGCCTTACTCAACAACCTAGCAACAGCTTCAGCAGGCTTGGCAAGAAGCAGCAGCAGCACCAGCTAACAAGTCTCACCAGCTCCTTCAGCAGCACCAGCTTTGCAAGCAAGCAGTGAACAACAATAGCAAGTATGGAGATGGAGCAAGAAAGAAGATAGCAAGAACATCAAGCAATGACAAGATGCAAAAAATGTTAACATAAAATGATGCAAGTGCAGCTACAAGATAAGAGCAACAACAAGCAAATGAGCAAGTGACAGGAATTGATGAATAAAGCAAGAAAAACAAAGAAACTACACAGCACCGCTACCGAGTCCCCGGCAGCGGCGCCAAAAACTTGATAGCAAGGGAATGATACCCTAAAACTATGTTCTAAATACTTGCAAGTGCACAAAGCCAAGAATAGCTAGTGAGCAAGCAAGGGAAAGTCCACAGGGACTTGGAGGATGCAAATGTAACTTTTTTTTTCTTTTCTACTAAAACCTAAATCTAAACAGTGACAACAAAACTAAACAGGACACTAACTAACAAGAAGCTAACTAATCAGGACAACAACTAACAGGACATTCACTTGAAGAAATAATTCACACTAACATTAAAGTCAACTAATCATTAAGCTGAAACTAATCATCAAACATTAAATAGAACATAATTTTTGACAGAAAACTACACTAATTCAACACTGACAGTTGAAGCAAGATTAACAATGAAACTTAAACATGAACAACAAACATTGAAGTTGAGATTTTTGAAACAACAATGAAGTGATTGAATATTTGATAGAGGGGAACTAGGGCTTGAGAATTCACCACTCAACCCACACTAGCATGTTAGCTATTGCACTACTCTAACTTCTTAGATGGACAGTTTAACTTCAATCACTATATCAAGGCAAAGTATTAGTTGTCTGCTCAAAGAACAACTAATCAAAGCTAACTAACATGAAATTGAATGCAAGTGAAACATACATAAGATGCATCTAACTACCTAGGATGCTTGACATTCTAGGTGAAAGTAATATGTCATCCACATGCTTAAACTATCCTAAACAGTGAGCATGGCATGATTAAGAGCAATTTGCTTAACATCCTAGCATTAAGGCTAAGGGTTTCATCTAAAACCTAGCTAGGATGTTTAGAACATGAAGAACATCTCTAGCATATTACTAACAGTGATGTTAAACATGGAAATTTGCAAGTGACAGGGCATACAAAAAATTGAAAGTAAGCTTCTGATTTTTACTCCAAAATGAGCTTGGGTATCCCAGACTAGCTCAACATCATACACAGTGTCTCAATTTATACCTATTACAAACCCTAATTGAAAATCCTCAAAACAGAGAAAATTAGGGTTTTGAAAATTAATAAAATTACTCACCAAAAAAACTGAAATAACAACAACCCATGCCTTCTCTGCTCTCCCCCTGCTCCAATTGACGCCTATGATGCGCTAATTGTTCCCTAACTCGAGTTGTTTTATTCACCTTAAACCTAGGGTTCAGTGGTTGTGAGATGAGTAAAAGAACTAGGCTAGGGAGATGGTGGAGATGTTTGGAATGATTTGATGGATATGGTGGCAGTGAACATCGGGGTCTGGTGGTGGCAGGATATGGTGGTGAAGGAGTTGCAGGTAATGGAAGAGAGGAATTTGGGGAGAAGAGGAGAAGAACCCGATGGAGAATGGGTTAGGGAGTGTTTGGGTGAAGTCGATAGGTATTTGGAGATTGAGTGTTGAGAGGGTGTATCAAAATTTGATGTCTCGATGATGAAGGGCGTACGATGAGAAGGTGATGGAATGATCCAACGGAGCGATGGAGATGGGTGTGGAGCGACCGTTGGATGTGAGATACATCAAAACTGACGGTCCAAGATGTAGTTAGGTGCTATAGTGTTAGACAGGAACATCAAATCTCGATGCACTCTGATGAAGCGACCGTTGGATGATGGAATGGATCCAATCTGACGGCTAAGGAGAGAAGTGTGTTTGGGTTTGGATCTTGGGTTTAGGATATGACTTTGGGTTTAGGAAATGGATTTGGGCTTAGGTAATCTTGAGCCCACTTCTTCTTTAAGAACAATTTCTTCCTTGTTAAGCCCATTTTCATCCTTGAGTCTTCCATACCACATTCTTCACTTCTTTTCCGCTAGAGTTTCCTTCGGCTTTTTCCCGTGTCTTTGCTCTTTTCGCTCCGCAACTCATCTAGACTTTATTTATCACCTAAAAATGCAAACTTAAGTAAAATAAAATATTTATCCTTGAGGAGAGTAAAATACAGAATTCATTACAAAAGGGGAAATTATGGTATGCAAAAAGGGATAAGTGCCAATAAAATGATGATAAATAATGCAATATTTGGCACCTATCATATACCACGTGTAAAAACTCGTGCTAATAGTTAGCAGCAACAACTTTATTAAAATATTGTATAAGAACTACATTTTAAATAGATTGGGGGAAAATATATGGATGACAAAATATAGCATCTACCGAACTACTGATAATTGTTGGTACCTAGAGCTCATCACTAAGAAAGAACTCAGATCGAGTTACAGATAATAAATCCACAACTCGAGCACCACTTGAAGATAATACTATAACCGAGATAGAGACATGACAACTAATATCGTGACACGTGCAAGACCTGAGATTTGGAGAAAGAAGCGAAGACAAGACTCAAGACTTGGAGATGAAAAGATAATAAAGATTCCAGGTCAAGAATATAACTTGGTATCAAAGTAAAGTCTGAGTGGATCATGACTTCATCTCCACATAGACACGGGTGGTCCCTCATTTGGCATATGTTTAGCGCGATTCACATGCATGTAACAGTATATAAGCCCAAGAGTCTCTTGTGAACGAAGGCATATTATTCAGTCTAAATTGATCAATAAGAATTATATTTTACTTTGTTATCTCTCGTACTTAATTTAGATCTCAATTGTCTTAACCGACCTAAAGATAATTGGTAAAGCTTAATTAACTAAGAACTAAGTAATCAACAGATAAATATCGGTAACTTGATCAAGTCAGGAGATAAAATTAAACAAA
This sequence comes from Papaver somniferum, assembly GCF_003573695.1. Classification (NCBI taxonomy): domain Eukaryota; kingdom Viridiplantae; phylum Streptophyta; class Magnoliopsida; order Ranunculales; family Papaveraceae; genus Papaver; species Papaver somniferum. The sequence goes on from NC_039361.1 coordinate 68,988,586, forward strand.
CAAGCTTAATTAACTAAGATTGTGGTGTATTTGGGTACCCTCGTCTTTTTACTAAACTCTTCAATTGCGAAGAATATACCACGTGTAAAAACTCGTGCTAACAGTTAGCAGCAACAACTTTATTAAAATACTGTATAAGAACTACATTTTAAATAGATTGGGGAAAAATATATGGATGACAAAATATAACATCTACCGAAATACTGATAATTGTTGGTACCTAGAGCTCATCACTAAGAAAGAACTCAGATCGAGTTACAGATAATAAATCCACAACTCGAGCACCACTTGAAGATAATACTATAACCGAGATAGAGACATGACAACTAATATCGTGACACGTGCAAGACCTGTGATCCGGAGAAAGAAGCGAAGAAAAGACTCAAGACCTGGAGATGAAAAGCTAATAAAGATTCCAGGTCAAGAATATAACTTGGTATCAAAGTAAAGTCTGAGTGGATCATGACTTCATCTCCACATAGACACGGGTGGTCCCTCATTTGGCATATGTTTAGTGTAATTCACATGCATGTAACATTATATAAGCCCAAGAGTCTCTTGTGAACGAAGACATATTATTCAGTCTAAATTGATCAATAAGAATTATATTTTACTTTGTTATCTCTCGTACTTAATTTAGATCTCAATTTTCTTAACCGACCTAAAGATAATTGGTAAAGCTTAATTAACTAAGAACTAAGTAATCAACGGACAAATATCGGTAACTTGATCAAGTCAGTAGATAAAATTAAACAAATAAGAGGTAATACGCATCTTCAATTCTTTGACGCGGTAACAACCAAAAAAAATGCCTCCCTTTTTACAAACAACTATAAATGAGTACATCACTTATTTGTATATTTTGGGTTATTTGGCTTTTGATACTTACATTTTGTCCAATATTAGTGTTTGGTCTAACATTTGTCCAACTTAGGTTTTGGTACTTGAAAATAACGTTGACCTATGTTGACTGTGTTAAATATTGACTTTCGTTAAGAAATTGAATTAATTGAATGTTTTGTCAAACACAGTCAACACAGGTCAACGTTGTTTTGAAGTACCAAACCCTAAGTTGGACAATTGATAGACCAAACACTAATGTTGGACAAAATGTAAGTACCAAAAACGAAATAACCCGTATATTTTAATGCAACAAGATCTGCATTTCTCCAATATAATGTCGATTATTACTATATGAATGTAAATTTTTTAAGGAGGTACATAAATATAATATTAAAATGCAGAGATTACTACTGTTTATAACTAACCCAAGTTAAGACCATAAATTTTTATTAATATGTAGAGGTTATTAATAAATATACGTTCTACTTTACTATTTAGACATGGTTATCAAGTGAAAAACTTCTTGTCAGATAGACTAGGTAAGATAAGGTGTGCTAGGTATGGTCAGGTGATGAAGCATTCTGCCAGACCTTCTTTTTTACCCTTATTTTTGTATATTATCTTTTTCCAGTTGTTATTTTTGTTTTCTTAAGCCCTTTTGTTGTCAGCTGTGTCTACAAGTTCAGTAATAAATTCTTATCAATTTAGCAAAGTAAAAATACAAAGCGCAGTATAAATTGTGTCAATTGTCAATATACTCTAAATCTTGCTCCAATGGAATGACCACAATATGGTGTGAGTTGTAGTTGTATCCTGTAGTTAACAACAACATCACCTTTAGAGAGTGCAGTATATCTTCCCCCGATTAAACATTTTCTTTTGGTTTCACAAGTAGTTAGAGTCCGATTTTGTGCAAACTGTCTAACGAGTGTGCACTTGACATTTTAATCTTCACCACTTTTTAATTTTGAGAATTATGTAACAAGGATTGAGATTCTAAACATGGATGACAATGGACCACTTATTAACTAATTAATTCCAATCAAATTAACATGCCAAGTATACATTCTTCAGAGGAGTGCGCACAAAAATGGAGTGCCATAGGCGTCTCCTCCAAATTGACATGTCTTGTCCCATTGTTACTGAAATACATGATTTTTTATTTTTTTTGGTATGTCTCCTAATTCTAGCCCTGACCCTGATGGGTTTCCTACTTGTTTTTTTTTCTTCCAGAAATCTGATCCTTAGTTAGTAATGATGTTTTAAAAACTGTACGTCCAATCTTTCTTTAGTAGTGGTCACATACTCACTCAACTGAATCAGACACATATTTCTCTAATCCATAAGGTTTTTCATCCAACTTCTCAAGCGGATTAAGATAGATATTGAAAAAATGGGGGTTTAACAAGCACACCCAATATTTCGCTTAGCAATCTCTATGGACAACTCCAATATAATTCCAAGACAATCAACTAGATAGTCAGACTCAATCAATAGAAATATATCCAAGAGTTTGTATCTCGATTTCTCAATTCAATCCGCAATCAAACAAATAGGGATTTGCGAGCCCGATTGAATATAAGAAATAACTTGAACGGTATCAAAAACCAATATCCAAGTGTCAATCAATTTAATCAACAACCAAAGTTTGGATTCACAATTGATTAAACTTACGCACAACCTGTGATATTTCAATTATATAAACAAATATAATGCGGAAAAGAAATAACACAGACACCAGAAATTTTGTTAACGAGGAAACCGCAAATGTAGAAAAACCCCGATACCTAGTCCAGATTTGAACACCACATTGTATTAAGCCGCTACAAACACTATCCTACTCCAGTTTAACTTCGGATTGGAATGAACTTGATCCCTAATCAATCTCACACTGATCAAGGTACAATTCCGCTCCCTACATCTCTGAATCCCAACAGGACTCAACGTACTTGATTCCCTTAGATGATCTCACCCACAACTAAGAGTTGCTACGACCCAAAGTCGAAGACTTGATAAACAAATATGTCTCACACAGAAAAGTCTATAGTATAGATAAATCTGTCATCACATATAAACCTATGAGTTTTGTTCCGTCTTTTGATAAATCAAGGTGAACACGAACCAATTGATATACCAGACTTAATTATATTCCCAAAGAATAGCCTAGAAATATTAATCACCTCACAATAATCTTAATCGTATGGTAGCGAAACAAGATATTGTGGAATTACAAACGATGAGACGAAGACGTTTGTGACTACTTTTTATCTTGCCTATCGTGGATTAAATCTCGAGCCAATCTTAGAGAAGATAGTACTCAATCACGAAATAAATATCAAGATCAGATCACGCAACTACAGAGAAAATAGTTCGGTATGGCTTCACAATACCAATGAATTATTTAAGTCGTTACCCTACATGGTTTCTTGAAAAACCTAAGGTTAAAGGAGAATCGACTCTAGTTGCAACTAATATCACACAAGAGGTGTGGGGATTAGGTTTCCCATTTGCTAGAGTTCTCCTTTATATAGTCTTCAAATCAGGGTTTGCAATCAATGTTACCTTGGTAACAGAGCATTTAATATTCACCTTTATATGAAAACCTGAGTAGACTCAAGATAATATCTTTCAACTGTTATATCGAACTTAGCTTGTTAGACATAAATGAAATGTACCTTAATTTAGATATGATAACCGTACCTAAACGTGTACACCTTGTTGGCTCAACAATAGTTAACCGAAGTTAGCCATATGAACACTTTCATATCAACCTTATTCATCTTAAGCATAACTAGTTCAAATGAATTAAATGAAACTAGTTCTAGAGTTGTTCAATTGTTTATATTCTCATAGAAGTATACACGACACAACTGAAGCAAAATCGATTTTGATTCACTCTAATCAAGTCATGAATATTATAGCCATGGTTTGCAAAAGATTGCATTCCTTATTATATAAATGTATTAGTTCATGAACAAACCGATTTTAGAACATCATCCACTTAGGTATGCGTACGGGTATGCCTACCTAAGTAGCCGGACCAAGTTTGGGTTTCGCCGTACACGAACTGGTACGCATACCATCCAAACTCTACAGAAATTCCCGGACCTGAACCTTACGCCAGTATGCTTACCGGTTTGCATACCAGGTTCCGGGACTTTCTCAAAACCAACAAGTACGCATACGGGTATGCATACCATGGTTCCCGGACATGGAATACATATATGCAAGTACGCATACCATGCTTAAATCCATTTGTTCTAAACTCTATTTCAATCATTGAAACTTTCTTAGAGGATGGCAATAGTTGTTTTCACTAACTATTAGCATCAAAGTGATTTTCAAGTTATTGAAATAATCAATACGAAACATTCCGAGTCTACATCAAATGACTGTGTCACACAAATCATGTAAGATGTTACCAGGCGATTTTCATATGATCATCTTTTGACTTTCGTCAAGAGTATAAGATGAACTTGGTTAAAGCGAAATCTTACCAACACATATTTCGAGAAATATGCAAGCGAGTTAAACTCAGCTCGAAATATCAAATGTGTATAATTGAAGTCTATATAGCTGTACGAATTTTGTATCAAATAAGAGATAGAGTATATATACTTTTGAGTTATATATTAGTTCAAATCTCCACATACCTTTTGTTGATGAAGTTCCACAAGCTCCCCTTAATAGTTCTTCATCTTCAATCGATGAACACCGTGAAGTCTAATGCTTAACTACACTTTCTATCCTAATCCGAGACTTAGATATAAGTAGACTAGAAATCAAGACTTATAATTTTGGAAACTAAACTTGACAACAAGCTTGAGATAGCAACGCTTGCGAGTTCGACCGAGCAGTGCTCTAACAGATATGTCTAAGGCTTTTGATATGCTAGATCTTGGTTGTTGTGCTTAAAGGAATACGATTTTGTGATGTTTGGTGTAATCTTATTCATCAGTGTATTGGTACTAGATCCTCGCCCATTCTTATTAATGGTGTTCCTAGCAAATCTTTTTGTTGGGGGGGGAAAATGATTTGCTGGTTTTTTAGGAAAGTGAAAAGACGACCGTGTGGGCGAGGACTCCTCGACCGAGCAAATTGCTTAAACCTTTTTCAAACAGATGCACTGCACGGGATTACTTAGAGTTTGGGAGATCAATTTGTAGGACTCCGTCCTAAACCAAGATAATGGTCGTTCCAGAGTCAATTCGGTCACAAAGACGGAAGAGGGTCGATCTGTAAGAGGGAAGCTGAGAAGTGTATATGAGATCAATGATGATCAAGGATTGTGAATGTGTGATGATTTCTGCAAGTATGTGAACTATTGAGTTCAGACCAGATAAGTTTTGATCGATTGAGTGATAATTTCTTGTTTTTCGAAATTGTTATTGTTCAATCGTGGATTCATAAACTTACTTATATTGCAAGAATAGTAGACACATTGGTCCAAGTGTGACGGTTGCTCGAGTGAAAGAGTGGGAAAGTGGGAAATCGTGGTTAAACCAGTTCTATGTCGTGCGGAGACCTGGTTGATTGTCCACCCACTACTTTCCTAACTTCCTCAACCGCTTGCACGATGTTAGAGCATAGCTCGATTGAACCCACCAAGCGTCGGTATGTCAAGTTTGGTTGTCATATTTTAGTGAATCAAAACTCATTTAAAGAGTCGCTTGATTATGTACTAGAGTCAACTTCGTATAGGTTAGATTGAAAGTATTAGGATATGAGATATTACAAGTATTGCGAAGACTTGAAGAAATGAAGAAGTAAGAAGCTACAACGACAACATCATCCTTCCACTTGAGGTTAGTGATATTTGACTTGACCTGTTTCATTCCCTAATGTATCTTTCAAGTCGTGCATATTGAAAACGAAACTGCGAAGCATGAACACTCTAGATAGACATAGTATTAAGGAATACACTATGAATTTTATTGCTTAACCATTAAACTTTGTAGATAAGACATCGAATTAATCGTTTAAATGCTATTGTGATTATGTATGGGTATGAGGTGAGGATTTCATCGTACGAAACAATATTTTTACATGTGTTTTAAGGAAGTAAGTTCATAAACTTGTTTATAAATCGAAAAGGAAATCGCCAGGCGTTAATGGGATTGTTATTCATTGCATATCTTGTGAACATCCAATATGTGTGATTTAGTATAACCGCTCACGACTTGTTTGTGTTCTTGGTAATACTATTCACAAAGGCCTGACTTATGTATTGGTATGACTTTTATTAGTGAAACCGTTCTTAAGTAATCACCTGAGATGGTATGATCGAGTTTGTGATTTTTTGAACCGAATTTGGGTAAAGGGGAACCGATCCTATGAAGAGGTGCAACACATCACAAAGGGGAATCGATACTTGTATGAGGTGCAGCAAGTTTGTAGCAGAAAAGGGAACCGATCCTATGGACATGTGCAACACATATAAGTTAGATACCATATATATGTGGGGAACCGATCCGAGTACCTAGTCAACCGAATTTTGGAAAGCTAGTGTGACTATGCACAGTACTCACATGGAGGTAGAACCGAAACTTGTTTTGGTAGAACCATTAAACCCATGATTTGTGATTGAGTGTTTCTTAATCAATCACATAGTTCTTGAAAGTCATATGAACCAATTCTAAACTTGTCTGTAAGTGTGGCAAATCGGTTTCAAGGTTGTAAGTATGAAAGAAGACTTACAAAGTAAGAATGTCGGTATACTTTGAACACGTACAGTAATGTTTATCTTTTATTGTTCAAAGTTATCCTTAATAGCTACAGGAAGAAAATCCCAGGGTTGAAATATAAATAAGTTAAGAATCTTTTAATTAAGGTTGTTAATTTTATTTTAGAAAAATGAGAATTAATAATGTGCATTTACTAATTCTGATTTTCCAAAGAGATTTTCGGTCATTTTTTTGGACAGAGCATTTCCAGGAATTATGGAAACCGAATTTGGAATATATTGAATATCTTTGAGAATATTTTCGGTTTTGGAAATTCCTTTGTGTCCAAACTTCCTTGTCTATAAATACTTGAAGTTTGCATTTCTAGCAAACTAATCCTTCTTGGCAGCAAACTTCCTTGGTTGTGTTGTTACTGGTGTAGCCGCCTATTCGGAGAGGAGAGTATCCTAATTAGGCGAAATCTCTTACGGCCGCTCAGTTTAAAGTCTTCTTTGGGATTGAGAAGCTCTACGAGAACCGTTGCTGGAAAACTAGATAATTTCGGTTTATCTTGTGTTTTCGATTGATTTGATTGACTAACGGTGGTTGAACTTTAATTGCACCTAGTTTGTTTATGCTTGAGAATCTTCTCTTCTGATTTAAGATTCACTCAATCTAGATCGAAGTTTCGACTGGGATCTTTAGACTGTTGTTAGTTCTAAAGACAACCTTGTGATAATCCATAGTTAACAGACTCCATTATGTGCGTGATTGATCACAAGAGATTCAAGTTGTTGTGGGCAGGTGTTTATTTAAGATCTAAGAAGATTTGAAGACAAAGAAGATATTGAAGATTTCTGATTTGAGGTTCCTAATCTTTGGTGTGCACAATACTTGTTTCGGTATAAGAGGATCCAACTATAATCGGTTTATCCTTGTGGTAGATTGGATTGATTAGTTATGTAGATCGGCATCAATATAATTCTTTGTGATTAAAAGTATTGATTGCAAAATCTTAATAATTACCTTTGGTAGTTGAACATAAGATAGGTCTAAGAACCCGACGAAAGAGTTTATGTTAAGATAAACATAAGAGCCTTTGTCCGACTCACATCACTTGGTTGAATAGAGTTGATACCAAATAGATTTGTTGTTCCTTTACTGTTTAGAATACGAACTAAAGGAATTGTTCCAAGTACGTGACTTATTCATAAGTTGGAGGCGCGGGAATACAGATGGAACTAGGTGAACTATAGGTTTAGTTGCTTGGTCTCAACTATACGAAGTTTGTTTAATTTTTTTGTAGCGGCTTAATCCTGAGAGTATTCAATTCTAGATAACGTCCCGGGGTTTTTCTGCATTTGCGATTTCCTCGTTAACAAAATCTTGCTTTGTCATTTACTTTATATTTCCGCATTATAATTGTTTTATTATAATTAAATTAAATTACACAAACGTTAATTCCTATTTACTTGATAAGCAATACTATTGTGTTTGGTTAAGTCCGAACCTTTTTTTATCAAGTAAACATACTTCGTTGTTGTATTGTCTCTATCTCGTATCCATAGACGATCACACGAAGTGTGAACCGATTAGTTGCATTGTCTCGACTCAGTCCATATACAATCACTTTCGGAGAATGAACTTATAGGTAGGAAAAGTTTTAGCTTGAGGTATATTTGGGTACCCTCGCCTTTTCAATTGGTATCTGAGCAGGCAAACAAGAAAAAATATAACAATCTGTGTTTGGTGCGATCCAACCTATAAGATATGGGCCAAAGCAAAGTTAAGCGAGAGCGCAAACTAAAAAAAGGCTCAATTAACGTATCACAAGATGTGTGCTCAAAAGGAGATTATTCTTCAATCTTTGGTTGATCAATTAATGAGATCTATAATGAGACATTTTTGAGTTCTATTCTTGAGATTTCTAATGCAAGATCAAGTGTGAAAACTTCCGAACTGAAGGAATTAAGTAAACAATTTCTCTTCTGCTCTAATGAACTTCTTTCAACTCTTGAAAGAGAACGAGATTTAAATTTCAGGTTTGAAAATCTCTATGAAGAGCATAAATTTCTAAAAGAAGAATTCACACAAAAAGTTTGCGACTACGAAAAAAAGATGAATATTGAACGTCATCATATAGAGACTTATGAAAAAGGTCTGGAAGAATCTCGAGAAAAAATTTGTCTTCTGGAAAAAGAGCTTGATGACTCTAAAGCAAACATGAACTCTTAACAAGAGTGTTTCAAGGAAAAAGAAAAATCTCTTCTTTCAAACGTAAAATGTTTAGAGGAAACTCTTAACTACTCTTGATGAAAATACTTCATTAAAAGAGGAAATCTCTTTGCTGAGAAAACTTAATGAAAGCTCAACCAACTTATCTTCCTTGTTGGAAATAGGCAGATGTCATGGTGGCACACGTGGTTTAGGATATGATGGTAGCAGTACTGCTATTCCCAACTGTGAAATAAAGTTTGTCAAATCTGTGTGTGCTCAAACAGAGGATTCTCTAAAAGAAAATGCTGAACATAGCAGTGGAGAAACAAGTAGGGACAAATAATCAATTGATGTTCTTCAAACCAGAAGAAGAAAGCTCATGAAGAAAGGAAGAAATCGAAGCCACGGAGAGTAGAGAAAAACAAAAGAGCTCTCAACAATCTTGCACAAACAGGTAACAACCAACATTGTAACTCTTATAATACAAAATAATGTTATTCTTGTGGTAGCAAAAACCATGTTCAGAAGATGTGCAAGATTCGTAAAATACAAAATGCTCTCCGTTTTGTTTCATGAGAGTTGGGAAAAATAAACGTTATTCCTAGACTCTTAACCAACATAGCAAAGGACTATTATACTGATTCCTGGTCTACTCAGTATATACCAAAATCATTTAGAAAGGGGAATAAGAAAAAATATTTCAAATGAGCGAGCTCTGTTTCTCATCCTTTTAAAGGAATAAACTCTGAATCATTTTTTGATTATGATGACATATCATTTCTCAAGGTGTGGAAGAGAAAGAACAGTAAAAAAATAATGTAATGTCTCTTATGAACGGATTTCTCTGTACCCATACACTTCGGTGTTTGTAGAAATTTGTTTAAAATGGGTAATTCTAGTTATTTCCTTTTGAAAAAGATCACCGAAAATCTTTGGGTAAAAGGTTTCTGTTTATAAGTGGTTAAAATCTTATAAGAACCGAATTCTTATTCGAATTTTTCTTGACTTCCAATAATGAAAGACCTAAAGAATGCTATATCTGATTTGATATACTCCTGTAGATTTTATGATCTATTGACTAGAAAAATTCATATAATTCTCTTCACTGAGAACAACAGATCATACAGTGAATTTGTGGGAGAATACTGTATCCAGGAAGTGAAAAGTGTTTTGGATTCCTCTAATAAATCAAGATTTGAGATCTGTTCTAATTTGTGTTCTTATCAGATCATGACATCTCTTACTGAAGTAAGGGCTACAAACCTATGTGAAGGAGTTCTTGAATTGATAGGAAGAAACGAACTTCTGAAGTAATTATCTTCTGTTGCCCGAAAGGAAATTATATTTCATGTTATTTGCTGGGCATCTTATAGAGACTTTCGTGATCTCCAGATGATTAGTTTTCACTCTACCAATCTTGAAATGTTTGAAGAAAACCTTGATAAAATCATGGAAACTGAGGATAACAAGGATGAATAAGTTTAAACCCTTGTTCAAGAATAGTAGACATCAATTTTTGATTTCTTTCAACGATTGTATTAGGTATATTATGAATAAAACTATTATAAATAAAATTGTTTGATTTATATTTTTTCTTGTGGTGGTTTTTTTGATTTACATAGCCCGTGCTTGAATGCTTTATTATTGCTATGGATGTTTATGGGATGTTTGATTTCGGTTTTATTACCTTGATATTCGATCTCATAATATTGTGAACCCTTATGGTTTGGGTGACTTTTCGATTTAGCAGGATTAAGTTCTAGACCATGTTGGTAGGATTTATCAAAGGATCATGAGGGGTTCTGGTAGAAACAATATGTGAAAAAGTCACAATATGTTGAATCTGTTTGGTTTAGCATAAAAGCATATGTGTTTCGACAGTTTTCAACCTTTGCTTGCAATAGTTAAAAACCGGTTTTCAACCTTTCTCTGGTAAAGGTTGGTTGTTGTTGTTCTTTTGTTTTGCATAAGGATAACAACATGATGATATTTCGATATCAATTCTCCCTGGACGAAGATGCAAACATATTGGAGAAGTGGATGCGAAATTTGAGGTAACAATGTTGTTAGTTAATTATTTTCCTGTTTAAGAAAAGCCTGATTTTTATTTCATATATATTTTGCTTTTGCTTAACAAAATTTCGGTACAATTGATGTTTTATTCCATGATGTATGTATGGATGTGTGTGTGATTCAATTGTTTCCGTTTAAGAAAAACTATTGTTATCTTGCTTTATTGTGTGGTATCAATTGTTTAGGCTTACAAAATTTCAGTGCAATTGCAGTGTTTTAATGCTTATGTTGATTCAATTGCTTCCGTTTGAGGTGAATAATTTTGCAAGTTGATTTATTTGGTTTGTATGAATTATTTATGGCTTAACTAAAAGGTTTACGATATGGATTGTTTAGTCCATTTCGATTCCGGATAAGAGAAGCTAAGTTTATCTTAGTTAAACTTATCAAAGTGGAGGTTTCGATTATTCAAGTCTAACCGAATGCCTTAACAAGAAATACTAGTTAACTAACCTAATACTTGTCTTGTTTTAAATTGAAACGTATAAGTTATATGGATAATTAGAACCTGATGAGAAAAATAGATTTATCTTTATTTTGGTCTTATCGAATGAAGCGATTGTATTTGTACAATCGGTTTAGCAAAGGGACTAAGTTTTTTTGTTGATTTTTGGTTTGCTAAACTAAATTGGAAAAATTGCTTCGGGCAATTGTTTCCTTGATAACATATCAAAATAAATTACTTTGTAGTTCTGGTTTTGATATTGGTTATCAAAAATGGTGTGTGGAACCCTCGTGCTTAACTCTATAGGTTTGCAAGTCTATTTTGAGATTTGTAAGATTCTTTTCATGTTGTCCTTTATTTTTTCATTTCTTTGTCATTTTGTGACAAAAAGGGGAAAAAATATATGGAGTAAACAAGTGATACTGGTATTGGTTTTATATTGATTGGTATCACTAAGGAAAAGAACATTTGTGCTCAAACGTTTATCTAACGAAAGAGTGAAAGCATAGACTAAGGGGGAGTAACATATCATATTAATTGGTATAACAAAGACGTGCGGATTGATGAAATCTACCTATCTCACCTTTAGGGGGAGTATTAACTTTGTTATTATAATGTCAACAACGACATTTAAGGATTGAATGAATGCAGGTTATTGTGTTGTTGAATTCGGGAATCAAGCTGTTTGAGGGTGAAAACGGTTTCTGCTAATTTCGGTAAGTTCATGTGTGTGGGTGAGAAACCAGTCTAAACCCTAAACAATGTACTGCAAGGGAGTACTTTGATTCGAGAGATCAATCTGTACAAATCCGTCATAAACCAAGAAATGGCCGTTCCAGACTTGCTTCGGTCACAAAGTGAAGGAGAAGGGTTGGTCTAGGGAGGGAAGCGAAGAGAGTGGTGAGACCAGAATAGTTTATCCAGGAAGAGTAGTTGTTTGACGACTTGTATCAGAAAGTGGAAAGCTAACAAGTGATTTCTGAGTGTTGTATTCTCCTGACCAAAACCTGTCCTTGGTGGAAATAGGTGAGACCTATTTATGCAAGTCACAACGAAACGTACCATGGTCTCGTAAGAAGTGGAAACGGTTGCGTAAATGGAAGAAAATGGTAACGGTAACACCTGGAATTGATGTTTCCATAATGAAGGAAATGTTTCACCATTACTTCTTGTATTGATTAACCGCCTCACCCTTATGACACTTTCCTGTAACGGGCGTAGTGTACGCCGCACGCTGTAAACCGCCAGACCAATACCCTGATGAGCATCCCCCAGTTTGTGAAATGTTTTGATGTCTCGAGTGTTTTCGTGGAAAACGTGTAGCATGTTGCTACGTGTGGCGTGGCCAAAGGATTTGGCATTTGTAGCCAAGTTGGTGCCGTGACCAAAGAATAGGCATCGTAGCCAAGTTGGTGTCGTGACTAGAGAGTTAGCATCGCAGCCAAGTTGGTGCCGTGACCAAGAGTTAGCATCGCATCCAAGAAATTTCCACAAGTCATTTGGTGGAAAGTTTGTACGGATGAGATCTGCATCTCAGTAGGAAGGGTAGTCGTGGATTGTTGCAACCCTTCGTTTGGCAACCAGCGGCATGGTTGCAGCGCCTGCATGCTCTTGGCACGGCCAAATTAGGGTTTTGGTGCCGTGGCCAAGAGATTTCCACAAATCGTTAGGTGGAAAGTTTGTATGGCTGAGATTCGTATCTCAGGAGGAAGGGTGGACGTTGATCGTTGCAACCCTTCGTTTGCACCCAGAGGCATGGCTTATGCGCGACCGAGCTAGGATTTTGGCGTAGTTTAGGTGATGAGTGCTAAAAAGTGCATATTTCTATATATTTTTCTTGGCATTTAACTCATCTTTTGTGCATTAATTCTACATTTTATCCCATATTCTGTATTTTCATTGTTTTCAAGAATAAATACTTTTCTTAATTAATTTTGCATTTTTAGGTACTAAATAAAGCCTGGTTATCTCACGGAGCGAAAAGAGCAAAGGAACGGCAAAGACTCCCGCTAGGAGGAAGCGAAGAATGATGTTTGCAAGAGCCGGATCAACTAGAAGTGGGCTTGAAGAGGAAGAATTGTTCTTAAAGAAGATATGGGCTTGGCATACCCAAGACCCAAGACCCTTACCCAAATCCATTTCCATTATCCATACCCATTTCCATGAGAGCCGTCAGATTGGATCCATCTCATCATCCAACGGTCGCCTCATCATTGTGCATCAAACTCCAAAGCTCCCGTCAAACACTATAGTACCTAACTCCATCTGAAGCCGTCAGTTTTGTTGTATCTCATAATCCAACGGTCGCTACATACCTCTCCATCGTAGCCGTTCGATTCAATCTATATGAGATCATCCAACGCTCTTTACTCGCTGTTCATCAAAGTTCTCTATCCCCGCTTCACACCCTAGCATCGGAACCTATACCCTTCACCCAAAAAATCCCTTCCCTTCTTCCCATCGATCTTCTCTTCCCCAAATTTCTTTCTTCTTCCCCGACCATGGCAGAACTGCTCTCTGCCTCCACCTCGAGCTTCACCATTTCCACCTTCACCCGACATCCCAGAAACCAAGACCCATCACTCTAAACTCTATCTCTCTCACCTCTATCTCATTCATCCTATGAGATAAATCTAAGAGAGCTAGGGTTTGAGTACCAGTCGACAGAAGCATCAGAGAGTATGGGAAAAGAAGGAGAGGACGAGAAGGAAGCATGGGTCGAGCACAGGGGAGACAAATTCAGAGAATCAATGATTTTAATTTCCAATTTAAAAATTAGAGTTTCCAATTTAGGGTTTCTGAAAATTTGGGTATTTTGTAATACTATAAAAGGGAAGTGTTAGGGATGTAGAAGATATGCTGGACTAGCCAGTGTCAAAATTGGGAGAATTGGACTAGCCAGTTCCCCAACTGTGTAGTTTTTTTTTTATGTTCAGTTCTTTGTTTCACTTTCAATTCCAAGTTCAATTACTGCCTAATTCAATGTATTGTTATCTTCAAATGTTATTTATGTTCTAAATCCACCACTAGGGTGAGAGGACTCTTAAGCCATGATGATTAGCCATTAGGTTAGTTTTTGTTGAACTCAAAATAGCTTAGGCTAGTTAGATTCCTAAAAGCCCAACTGACTTGTGATTAGTGGTGCTGTAAGAAGACCACTAATGCTAGGGGTCAGTGGTGGCTCTAAGGGATTAACCAGCCATATTAGTTAGAGATCTAGAAACCTAAATGACCTGTGATTGTTTATGCTTTAATCAGATAGGCAATGCTAGGGGTTAAACTAAGGATTTTAGGTTAGATAACTTGCCACATGAATTTCCCTGGCCAAGAGACTAGCTTGAACTAGACCCTCTTGTCCATTAGGGACAAGGATTTAACCTAGGTGAACTAGCTAGGTGAAAGGGAAATCTTAACCCTAGAATCACACTTCCATTCCCACTGTTTTCATTTTCTTCACTGCTTTTTCCACTGTCATTCTTAGTCACTTTCTTTGCTTCCTGCCAACATCTCACAGTTATCTTTTGTCACTGCCTTGCATATAGAATTAGCTAGGAAAACTTCATAACACCCCAAGTCCCTGTGGAATGACCCTGTTCTTGCACACAAGCTACAACTGACCCTGTGCACTTGCAGGTATAACATGTAGGCTGCTTCATTGTCTTATTTTCTCACATCTTTAAATGCCTACCATTAGGCGCGGCCAAAACTAAGGTTTTGGCATAGTTTAGGCGCGGCCAAAATTAGGGCTTGGCATTGAGCCAAAGTTGCCATGCGTTCAGTGGCAAGCTTGTAAGGCTGAGATTTGCATCTCAAGAGGAAGAGGGGTTGTTGATTGTTGCAACCCTTCTTTTGGCAGCCAGCAGCATGTGGTAGGGCCGGCATGGTTTTGGCATATTTTAGGCGCGGACAAAATTAGGGTTTTGGAAAAACCGTGATGTTTGGCCTTGGGACGGAAGTTGCCATACGTTAGGTGGCGAACTTGGACGGCTGAGATCTGCATCTCAGATGGAAGGGTAGCCGTTGATTGTTGAAACCCTTTGTTTGGCAGCCAACGACATGTGGCAGGGCCGACATGCCTTTGGAATATTTTAAGCGCGACCAAAATTAGGGTTTTGGAAAAACCATGATGTTTGGCCTTGGGCCGGAAGTTTACATGCGTTAAGTGGCTTGGACGGATGAGATATGCATCTCATATGGAAGGGTAGCCGTTGATTGTTGCAACCCTTCGTTTGGCAGCCAGCGTCATGTGGTAGGTCCGGCATGGCTTTGGCATATTTTAGGCGCGACCAAAATTAGGGTTTAGGCAAAACCGTGATGTTTGGCCTTGGGCCGGAAGTTGCCATGCTTTAGGTGGCGAACTTGGACGACTGAGATCTGCATCTCAGATGGAAGGGTAGCCGTTGATTGTTGCAACCCTTCGTTTGGCAGCGCAGGGCCGGCATGGCTTTGGCATATTCTACGCGCGGCCAAAATTAGGGTTTTGGCAAAACCGTGATGTTTGGCCTTGGACCGGAAGTTTCCATGCGTTAGGTGGCGAACTTGGACGGCTGAGATATGCATCTCAGATGGAAAGGTAGTCGTTTATTATTGCAACCCTTCGTTTGGTAGCCAGCGGCATGTGACAGGGCCGGCATGGATTTGGCATATTTTAGGCGCGACCAAAATTAGTGTTTTGGAAAAACCGTGATGTTTGGCCTTGGGTCGGAAGTTTCCATGCGTTAGGTGGCAAACTTGGACGGTTGAGATCCGCATCTCAGATGGAAGGGTAGCCGTTGATTATTGCAACCCTTCGTTTGGAAGCCAGCGGCATGTGGTTGGTCCGGCATGGCTTTGGCGCGGAGATGTGGCTGGCATGGTATGCCATTGGCACCGTGGTACGGCTGGCATGGTTGGCATGCCTTGGCGCGGAGATGTGGCTGGCATGGTTGGCATGCCTTGGCGCAGAGATGTGGCTGGCATGGTATGCCATTGGCACTGTGGTGCGGCTGGCATGGTGGGCATGCCTTGGCACGCAGATGTGGATGGCATGGCATGCCTTGGCGCGGAAATGTGGCTGGCATGGTATGCCATTGGCACTGTGGTGCGGCTGGCATGGTTGGCATGCCTTGGCACGGAGATGTGGCTGGCATGGTATGCCATTGGAACTGTGGTGCGGCTGGCATGGTTAGCATGCCTTGGAACGGAGATGTGGCTGGCATGGTATGCCACTGGCACTATGGTGCGGCTGGCATGGTTGGAATGCCTTGGGGCGGAGATGTTGCCAGTCAGTATTGAGGGTTCTGCCGTGGAATATAACGTATATAAAAAAAAAAGGTACCCCAATAATTTTTACGTAGGCATGTTGAATGATTCAATAAATTTTCTAGTGGTCGACATTATATACTCAAGTGTGACTTCACTGTTTGACTAAGGTTTTACGATTTTAACCCTAAACTAAAAACCACCATCAACACTAAGTCCCTTGCTTAGCTCGGAACAGGGGCTTTGTTGCGAGGTAAGCATAAGATGGTGACAAACAATGACAAAATCAAAACGACAAGTTATGAAAAGATGGCCAGGAAGATCCGTCTAACCTTTTTCGGGAGGTAAGTAGAATTCGTGATTCTTGTGTTCGTGGCTTTGCGTAGATTCTGCTCGTGGTACTGCTAGCTAGGACGCGGAGTGGTAGAGGTGGTTGCTGGCTTGGCTTGGCAAGCCATTGGCATGGTGTGGCTTAAAATGGAGCCGCTGGCGTTGGTCGGCTTGGAATGGGACCACTTGAGCCAGCTTGGCGTGATATGGAGACGATGGCGTAGGCATGGCATGGTGTTTTGTTGGCTCCCGCTCGGTATGCAGACTGTTGGTGTAATCGGTTATGGGTGGAGAAGTTGCGCTGGAAGGACGCAAGCTACTAGCGCTGGAAGGACGCAAGCTGCTAGCGCTGGAAATGATGCAAGCTGCTGGCGCTGGAAGGACGCAAGCTGTTAGCGCTGGAAAGAACGCAGGATACTGGCGCTGGAACTTCGGATACCAAACGGTGGTGGTGGCGCTGGAACTTCGGCTATCAAACGGTGGTGATGGCGCCTGGCGACTTTGTCTAAATTAGGGCTTGGCATGCCGAAACCCTAATTAGCGCCCTTTACTAAAATCGTTGTAGAATTCTCGTACGAACTCGCATTTTGATGGTCCGCCCCTCTATTATGATCAAAAAAGAATTTCATATCCCTCTACGCAAGAATATTTAGGTTTTGAGCTCATTTAGGAGGTGAAAAAACCCGACAGTAAAACTCAGGAAGAATTCAGGAGGGATGTTGCTGGCCCGTAGAATGATGGCAACTGGCTTCAGTTTCCTGGAAGGATGACGACTGGCTTCAGTTCCATGGAAATATGGAAACTGGCTTCGGTTCCATGGAAGGATGACGACTGGCTTCAGTTCCGTGGATGGATAACGACTGCCTTCAGTTCCGTGGAAGGATGAGAACTAGTTTCGGAACTTCGGCTACCTGATGGTGGTGACGGCGCTGGAACTTCAACTACCAAACGGTGGTGATGGCGCCTGGCAATTTTGTCTAAATTAGGATTTGACATGCCGAAACCCTAATTGGCGCCCCTTACTAAAATCGTTGTAAAAATCTCGTAAGAACTCGGATTTTGACGGTCCGCCCCTCCATTCTGATCGGAAAAGAATTTCCTATCTCTCTACCCGGTAATATTTAGGTTTTGCGCTCGTTTAGGAGGTGAAAAAATCCCAACAGTAAAACTCAGGAAGAATTCAGGAGGGATGTGTCGGGCCCGAGGTAGCATAATCGCGCCCAGTCATCTATTCATGTTCATGGAGAAAGAAGGAATCTTTATTTTGTGCAAACTCTAGAAATTCCGTCCGCATGAAAAGATGTATCGACCCTCTTCTGTTTTCTATTGCCCGTCCGGATCCGTGCTTTAGTCTGTAGTGTCTCTCCAGTGGATTCCAAAATTTACTAAACTCCATTACATTCTTGAGACGGATGGCTGAAACATATGCTCGGCAACGATCATGTCAGAGCTAATCTTGGAGATCGTGATTGCGTTGTCGATCCATCCTTGACTTTAGGTTGTTTAGTGCTTGGACCTTCTGATCGCGATGACAATATGTTGTGGGTGCTTGTATGGTCGAAATCTTCCGGAGCCACTGGATGAAATAGATGAGTTGGGAGGCGTTCTGTTGCCGATGTGCTGCTATCAAGTCTTCAAGGATTTTTTTCCAAGCGACATCCTTCGAACCATCTTATGAATCTTGGACTATCGTATGGAATGGGATGCGGTGAGAAGTCCCCAGTTATACTTCCGTTAGATCCGATGGAACGACCGAATATGTGAATGTATCTTTGTGGCGTGCTTTTGGAGTCTGGTTGAGGGGAGTGAAAGCGTTCCATGCTGGTAGTCCCCATGTGTAGCCTACTTTCATTGCATCGCCTTGAATCCATGTCCACGGGATTCGATACAAGCTCATTGTACTCTTATGGATGTGACGCTGGGATGCTCAGAATATCACATGGACGAAATATTCTCATGAATCTTTGATGGTCGCCGGGATGGACTGTGATGAGCATTCCCCATTCACACTTTTCTTCGGTTTCTGAAGTTGTGTCCTCTTAAGCAGGTTTGTGATCCACCACGTCCTCGTAAAGTATTGCAGGCGTCTTCTAGACATAGAGGTGATGATACTCTTACGTTATATCCTTGAAGAATAGATGACCTTGTCGTGTCTATGACCTTTTGGTTGACTGTGTCTTATGATCTTTGACAGTGAAGGGATTTCGTGTAGATCCTCAGTCCTAAAATGTGGTTTACATGTTTTCATCTTCGTAGTGATTGTTTACATGGTGAAGCTCTGGATGGTATCACGAGCGGCAACAGTTCTTGGAAGCAGATGTGACCAGAAGGCACTACATCGTCGTGGGAGCAAAGTAGGTTGGATGGATGCGTAAGCGGGAAAACCGTCCATGACCACGAGCTTTGACGGGCTGGATCAAAGGGCGGCCACGACTAAGGAAATTGGCTGGCTGCGATCATGATCCTTGACATGGGGAGTGTGGTGGCACGATCCTTGGCAAGAAGGAGTGGCATCCACGACACGATCCTTAAAAGAAGGAGTGGCGGCTATGGCATGATCCTTGGCAGGAGGAGCGACGGACACGGGCACGAACCTTGGAAGGAATGAGGTGTTGAAGCGGCTTCGGTTCTTGTTGAAACTTATAAAACAAAACACTGAAGATTCGTCTTTGGATCCCGGAGCAGCTTATGGAGAGAAAGCTGAAGCGGAGCGGCTGCTGGAGCGGGCATTGAAACGGAGCGACTGCTGAAGCGAACGTTGAAGCGGAGCCGCTGCTGGAGGACGTTAAAGCGGAGCGGCTGTTGAAGTGAACGTTGAAGCGGCTCCTTATCTTCGATTGACAACATGTGCAATGTGACTGGCCACACCGTCTCCGAGGATGTAATCTAAAGCTGGAAATTCCATCGTGACTTGTGCGTAGACTACAAGTTCAACGCTCCATGGTTTGTTGAGGGTTTTACCGAGATCCAAAAGTTGCAGGCCGAGGCGATCGAAGGCCCTTCCGCGGATGTGATCAAACAACAGGAAGCGGAAATCGAAAGGTTGTCCAAAAGGTTGAAGCTAAAACGGGCGGCTCTCCAAAGCACGAAGGAGGCTTTCTCTAAGAAGAGCAAGCCATTGCTGAATGGCTTCCCTTGAATGTACTTCTGTCTTATGAACTTCTTTTGTTTAGGTTTTTTTTTTTTTGAAAGGCAAACGAAACGCCTAGTTTATGGTTTGGTTTTCTGGATTTTTTGGGTTGATAGATAATTGTTGCCTATGAGGGTTTTGGATTATTCTTTGGGATGAATTATTTTAGAATAATGTTGTTTTGATTATGACTGTAAGTAGCACAGAAATTCCAAGAGAGTCATGGAATCGTGAATGTTGCATGACAGTGGAAAGTAAATTTGGGAATAACATGGTATTTGGTTTCAATGCGGAGACCTAAAGTAATCGGTTATGTATTTTTCTTGACAAGACTTACTTGCTTTTAAGGTCCCCCCCCCCCCCAACAAAATGGATCCGAGGGCGTAAGTCCGCGTTTTATTGGCGACGTCGTGTTGCTCGCGAGAAGTCCCCAGTCGTTTCCCTTCATGTGATACTTGATAACTGAGCCGTTTGGTGACTGAGTCATTGGTCCCCGAGCGGATCGTTTACTTATACCATCTTAGAAGTCCCAGTCAATCCTTGTCGTGTGATAACTGGTAACTGGGCCGTTTGGTAACTGAGCCATTGATCCCCGAGCGGATCGTTTGCTTCTACCACCTTGATATCTGGGTTGAAGAATGGAATCGGTAATTGGAAATTGATATTGTAACCATGAGATTAATCTCCCACGGTAGTCGCCAATTGTTTGAGGGTGAAAACGGTTTCTGCTGATTTCGATAATTTCGTGCGTGCGGGTGAGAAACGAGTCTAAACCCTAAACAATGTACTGCAAGGGAGTACTTTGATTCGAGAGATCAATATGTAAAAATCCGGCCTAAACCAAGAAATGGTCGTTCCATACTTGCTTCGGTCATAAAGTGAAGGAGAAGGGTTGGTCTAGGGAGGGAAGCGAAGAGAGTGTTGAGACCAGAATAGTTGATTCGGGAAGAGTAGTTGTTTGACGACTTGTATCAGAAAGTGGAAAGCTAACATATGGGAAAGTTAACAAGTGATTTCTGAGTGTTCAATTCTCCTGACCAATACCTGTCCTTGGTGGAAATAGGTGAGACCTATTTATACAAGTCGCAACGAAACGTACCCTGGTCTCGTAAGAAGTGGAAACGGTTGAGTAAATGGAAGAAAATGGTAACGGGTAACGCCTGGAATTGATGTTTCCATATTAAAGGAAATGTTTCACCATTACTTCTTGTATTTACTAACCGCCTCACCCTTATGACACTTTCCTGTAACGGGCGTAGTGTACGCCGCACGCTGTAAACCGCCAGACCAATACCCTGATGAGCATCCCCCAGTTCGTGACATGTTTTGATGTCTCGAGTATTTTCGTGGAAAACGGGTAGCATGTTGCTGCGTGTGGCGTGGCCAAAGGATTTGGAATTTGTATCCAAGTTGGTGTCGTGACCAAAGAATAGGCATCGTAGCCAGGTTGATGTCGTGACCAGAGAGTTAGCATCGTAGCCGAGTTAGCATCGCAGCCAAGACATTTCCACGAGTCATTTGGTGGCATGTTTGTACGGATGAGATCTGCATCTCAGGAGGAAGGGTAGTCGTAGATTGTTGCAACCCTTCGTTTGGAAACCAGCGACATGGTTGCAGCGCTTGCATGCTCTTGGCACGACCAAATTAGGGTTTTGGCGTCGTGGCCAAGAATTGGCGCCGCGGCCAAGAGATTTCCACAAATCGTTTGGTGGCAAGTTTGTATGGCTGAGATTCGTATCTCAGGAGGAAGGGTGGCCATTGATCGTTGCAACCCTTCGTTTGCAACCAGTGGCATAGCTTAGGCGCAACCGAGCTAGGATTTTGGCGTAGTTTAGGCGCGGCCAAAACTAGGGTTTTGGCATAGTTTAGGCGCAGCCAAAATTAGGGCTTGGCATTGGTCCAAAAGTTGTCATGCGTTTAGTGGCAAGCTTGTACGGCTGAAATTTACATCTCAGGAGGAAGGGTGGCCGTTGATTGTTGCAACCCTTCTTTTGGTAGCCAGCGGCATGTGGTAGGTCGGCATGGCTTTGGCATATTTTAAGCGTAGCCAAAATTAGGGTTTTGGCAAAACCGTGATGTTTGGCCTTGGGCCGGAAGTTGCCATGCGTTAGGTGGAGAACTTGGACGGCTGAGATCTGCATCTCAGATGGAAGGGTAGTCGTTGATTGCTGCAACCTTTTGTTTGGTAGCCAGCGACATGTGGTAGGTCCGGCATGGCTTTGGCATATTTTAGGCGCGGCCAAAATTAGGGTTTTGGCAAAACCGTGATGTTTGGCCTTGGGCGGGGAAGTTTCCATGCGTTAGGTGGCGAACTTGGATGGATGAGATATGTATCTCATATGGAAGGGTAGACGTTGATTGTTGCAACCCTTTGTTTGCCAGCCAGCGGCATGTGGCAGGTCCGGCATGGCTTTGGCTTATTTTAGGCGCGACCAAAATTAGGGTTTTGGAGAAACCGGGATGTTTGGCCTTGGGCCGGATGTTTCCATGCGTTATGTGGTGAACATGGACGGCTGAGATCTGCATCTCAGATGGAAAGGTAGCCGTTGATTGTTGCAACCCTTCGTTTGGCAGCCAACGACATGTGGCAGGGACGACATGGCTTTGGCATATTTAAGCGCGACCAAAATTAGGGTTTTGGAAAAACCGTGATGTTTGGACTTGGGACGGAAGTTGCCATGCGTTAGGTGGAGAACTTGGACGGCTGAGATCTGCATATTAGATGGAAAGGTAGTCGTTGATTGTTGCAACCCTTTGTTTGGCAGCCAGCGGCATGTGGTAGGGCCGACATGGCTTTGGCCCGGAGATGTGGATGGCATGGTATGCCATTGGCACCGTGGTGCGGCTGGCATGGTTGTCATGCCTTGGCGCGGAGATGTGGCTGGCAAACCATGCCATTGGCATGGTGGTGCGACTGGCATGGTGGGCATGCCTTGGAGCGGAGATGGATGGATAGCATGCCATTGGAACCGTGGTGCGGCTGGCATGGTTGCGCGGAGATGTGGCTGGCATGGTATGACATTGGCACTGTGGTGCGGCTGACATGGTATGCCGTTGGCACTGTGGTGCGTCTGGCATGGTGGGTATGCCTTGGCGCGGAGATGTGGCTGGCATGGTATGCCATTGGCACTGTGGTGCGGCTGGCATGGTTGGCATGCCTTGGCGCGGAGATGTGGCTGGCACGGTATGCCATTGGAACTGTGGTGCAGCTGGCATGGTTGGCATGCTTTGGCGCGGAGATGTGGCTGGCATGGTTGGCATGCCTTGGCGCGGAGATGTTGCCAGTCAGTATTGAGGGTTCTGCCGTGGAATATAGCGTATATAAAAAAAAAGGTACCCCAGTAATTTTTACGTAGGCATGTTGAATGATTCAATAAATGTACTAGTGGTCGACATTATTACTCAAGTGTGACGTCACTGTTTGACTAAGGTTTTATGATTTTAACCCTAAGCTAAAAACCACCATCAACACAAGCGTATGTATAATGAATTCTTGTAATTTGTTTATCCATATGATTGTAAGAGTTTTGTCATCACTAAAATTGACAAAAGGGGAGATTGTTAGAGCATAGCTCAGTTGAACCCACCAAGCGTTGGTATGTCAAGTTTGGTTGTCATATTTTATTGAATCAAAACTCATTTTAAGAGTCGCTTGATTTTGTACTAGAGTCAACTTCGTATAGGTTAGCTTGAAAGTATTAGGATATGAGACATTACAAGTATTGCGAAGACTTGAATAAGTGAAGAAGTAATAAGCTACAACGACAACATCATCTTTCCACTTGAGGTTAGTGATATTTGACTTGACCTGTTTCATTCCCTAACGTATCTTTCAAGTCGTGCATATTGAAAACGAAACTGCGAAGCATGAACACTCTAGATAGACATAGTATTAAGGAATACAATATGAAGTTTATTGCTTAACCATTAAACTTTGTAGATAAGACATCGACATAATTTTTTAAATGCTATCGTGATTATGTATGGGTATGAGGTGAGGATTTCATCCTAGGAAACAATGTTTTTACATGTGTTTTAAGGAAGTAAGTTCATAAACTTGTTTATGAATCGAAAAGAAAATCGTCATGCATTATTGGGATTGTTATTCATTGCATATCTTGTGAACATCCAATATGTGTGATTTAGTATAACCTCTCACGACTTGTTTGTGTTCTTGGTAAAACTATTCACACAGGTCTGACTTATGTATTGGTATGACTTTTATTATTGAAACAGATCTTAAGTAATCACCTGAGATGGTATGATCGAGTTTGTGATTTGTTGAACCGAATCTGGGTAAAGGGGAACCGATCCTATTAAGAGGTGCAACACATCACAAAGGGGAATCGATCCTTGTATGAGGTGCAAAAAGTTTGTAGCAGAAAGGGGAACCGATCCTATGGACATGTGCAACACGTTTTTAGGCAAAGGGGAACCGATCCTATGGACATGTGCAACACATATAAGTTAGATACCATATATATGTGGGGAACCGATCCTAGTACCTAGTCAACCGAATTTTGGAAAGATAGTGTGACTATGCACAATACTCACATGGAGGTAGAACCGAAACTTGTTTTGGTAGAAAGATTAACCCATGATTTGTGATTGAGTGTTTCTTAATCAATCACATAGTTCTTGAAAGTCAGATGAATCAATTCTAAACTTGTTTGAAAGTGTGGCAAATCGGTTTCAAGGTTGTAATTATGAAAGAGGACTTACAAATTAAGGATGTCGGCATACTTTGAACACGTACAGTAATGTTTAACTTTTATTGTTCAAAGTTATTCCTTAATATCTACAGGAAGAAAATCCCAGGATCGAAATATAAATAAGTTAAGAATATTTTAACTAAGGTTGTCAATTTTATTTTAGGAAAATGAGAATTAGTAATGTGCATTTACTAGTTGAGATTTTCCAAAGAGATTTTCGGTCATTATTTTGGACAGAGCATTTCCAGGAATTATGGAAACCGAATTTGGAATATATTGAATATCTTTGAGAATATTTTTGGTTTTGGAAATTCCTTGGTGTCCAAACTTCCTTGTCTATAAATACTTGAAGTTTGCATTTCTAGCAAACTAATCCTTCGTGACAACAAACTTCCTAGGTTGTATTGTTACTGGTGTAGCCGCCTATTCGGAGAGAAGAGTAACCTAATTAGGTGAAATCTCTTACGGCCGCGCAGTTTAAAGTCTTCTTTGGGATTGAGAAGCACTACGAGTACCGTTGGTGGGAAACTAGATAATTGCGGTTTATCTTGTGTTTTCGATTGGTTTGATTGACCAACGGTGGTTGAACTTTGATTGAACCTAGTTTGTTTATGCTTGTGAATCTCTCTTCTGATATAAGATTCACTCAAAAGTTTTGATAGGGATCTTTATACTGTTGTTAGTTCGAATGGCGATCTTGTGATAATCCATTGTTAACAGACTCCGTTCTGTGCGTGATTGATCACAAGAAATTCAAGTTGTTGTGTGCAGGAGTTTATTGAAGATATAAGAAGATTTGAAGTCAAAGAATATATTGAAGATTTCTGATTTGAGGTTCATAATCTTTGGTGTGCACAATATTTGTTTCCGCATAAGAGGATCCAACTATAATCGGTTTATCCTTGTGGTAGATTGGGTTGATTAGTTGTGTAGATCGGAATCAATACAATTCTTTGTGATTAAAAGTATTGATTGCAAAATCTTAACAATTACCTTTGGTAGTTGAACATAAGATAGATCTAAGAACCTGACGAAGGATTTTATGTTAAGATAAACAAAAGAGCCTTTGTCCGACTCACATCACTTGGTTTAATAGAGTTGATACCAAACAGATTTGTTGTTCCTTTACTGTTTGGAATACGAACCAAAAGAATTGTTCCAAGTACGTGTCTTATTCATAAGTTGGAGGCATGGGAATACAGACGGAACTAGGTGAACTATAGGTTTGGTTGCTTGGTCTCAACTATACGAAGTTGGTTTAATTTTGTGTAGCGGCTTAATCCTGAGAGTATTCAATTCTGGACAAGGCCCCGGGTTTTTCTGCATTTGCGGTTTCCTCGTTAACAAAATCAAGATGTGTCATTTACTTTATATTTTCACATTATAATTGTTTTATTATAATTAAAGTAAATTATACAAACGTTGATTCCTATTTACTTGATAAGCAATCCTATTGTGTTTCGTTAAGTCCGAACCTTTTTATCAAGTAAACATATTTCGTTGTTGTATTGTCTCGATCTCGTATCTGTTAGAGCATTGCTCGGTCGAACTCGCATGCGTTGCTATCTCAATCATGTTTGTCAATATTAGTGATCAAAACTATATGTCTTGATTTCTAGTTTACTTATGACTAAGTCTCGTCTAGGATAGTCAAGTGTAGTTGAAGCTCCAGACTCCATGGCGATCCTCTTACGAAGACTAAGAACTACTCGAGGAACCGATGGAACTTCACCCGACTAAAAGGTATGTGGAGACTTGAACTTATCTATCACTCAAAAGTATATTCTATCTCCTACTCTTGAGACAAAGTCGTATAAGTATGATAGTTTTCATACATGCACATTTGCTATTTCGAGCCAAGTTTACTCGCCTATCTTTTTCTCGAAATATGTGTTGGTAAGCTTTCGCTTTAACCATTTTCATCTTTACCCATGTCGAAAGTCATGATGACGTTTCAATCTTGAAAATAGCTTTGATGACGATAGTCGTGAATAACGATTGTTATAACATTATAGAAGAATGTTTGAATGATTGAAATATAGAGTTGAGATTACCATCTATGGATATAATCACATTAGTGTATAAATCCATGTGCCGGAAGCCAAGTGCGTGCATATGTGTGCATGCGGTATTGGTGAAGGAGACAGGTTGAGTACGCGTACCCGTACGCGTACTCACGGAAGTTTTCGAACCGAAAATTTCTTCTGAGTTTGTAAACTCAAATCCGGTAGCTAAGGTATGCATACCCGCACGCGTACTCAAGCTGGTGATATCTCAAATCGGTAGTTCATGAACTTAAAACAATAAATTATAAGGAATGCAATCTTTTCAAACCGTGGCTATATTGTTCATGAATTGATTCAAGTGAATCAAACCGATTTTGTTTCAATTGTATCTATGAATAAAGACCAAAGCAATTGAACAACTCTTGAACTAGTTCTTATGAATCATTTGAACTAGTTATGAGAAATATGAATACGGTTAATATGAAAGTGCTCATATGGCTAACCATTGGTTAACTATTTGTGAACCAACTAAGTGTACACGTTTAGGTACGGTTACTCAAACCTAAATGAATATATTTCATTTGTGTGTGTGACAAGCTAAGTTTCGATCTAACGGTTGGAAGATATTAGCTTGGTTCAATCAAGTTTTTCATCTAATGGTGAATAATGAATGCTTTGTTACCAAGGTAAGTTAGATTGCAAACCCTGATTTGAAAACTATATAAAGGAGACATCTAGCATCTGGAAAAACTAATCCCCGCACCTCCTGTGTGATAGTAGTTGGTTTGCTAGAGTTGATTCTCCTTTAACCTTAGGTTTCTTCTCGAGACCCTGTAGGTTAACGACTGAAAGACTTCATTGGGATTGTGAATCCAGACAAAACTACTTTTCTTGTAGTTGAGCGATCTGATCTTGTCATTTTCTATCGTTCGAGTTCCATTGAATAATTGGCTTGAGATTATATCTCCGATAGGGCAAGATAAAAAGAAATTACAAACATCTTCGTCTCATCGTTTGTGATTCCATAATATCTAGTTTCGCTACCATACAATTTAGATTGTTGTGAGGTGATTGATAATACTAGGATGTTCTTCGGGAATATAAGTCTGATTTATCAATTAGTTCCTATTCACCTTGATTTATCAAAAGACGTAACAAAAACTCTTGGGTATTTCTGTGGGAGACAAGTTTATTCAATTCTATAGACTTTTTTGTGTGAGACAAATTTGTTTATCAAGTCTTCGACTTTGGGTCGTAGCAACTCTTAGTTGTGGGTGAGATCAGCTAAGGGAATCAAGTGCGTAGTATCCTGATGGGATCAGAGACGTAAGTAGCGCAATTGTACCTTGAATCAGTGTGAGATTGATTAGGGTTAAACTACAGTCCAGACCGA